>NC_073258.2:115217045-115520075 GCF_029289425.2 Pan paniscus
TTGGAGAAAGCCCTTCAAATTCAGTTCTCTTTTATTCTGGCAATGCCAATGAATATTAAATGTCAGATGTTGTGCCTATTGTCCTGGGCGCCAGGGACAAATGGTAAAAAAGACAGGCATGCTTCTGTTCCCTTTGGAGTTTATGTTCTGGCAGGGAATGAGACATTTAACCAGTGGTATTACCAGCAGGAGCCAGTGCCATGAGTGTGACTCATGGAAAAGCACAAAGTGCCATCTATAGGACAATATTGTGAAATGTCCTAACCTGGAACTGCAAGAGGTCAAATTATGGAGGGCCTGCAAACCTTAATAAAGATTTAGGATTAAAAATTCAGTGCCTTGAGCCTGTTCCTAGAGCTTTTGATTCTTTCGGTTTGGTGCAGCTCAAGAGCCCATACTTTAACAAGCTCCTCTATAGGATTCTGATGCAATTAGTCCCAATACTTTCCTTTGGACACTCTGGGCTATAAACCCTTTGAATGTTTTAAAGCCAGAGATTGGTATAATTGGATTTGATTCGATTGATGGAAGGATGGGGCAAGAATGGTTGTAAGGGATTTAGGGAGCTACTGTAGTAGTTAGGCAAAGAATAAGGGTAGCTTGGACTAGTAGACATATAGAGAAGGGACATCTATGTCACTAAGCATTTGAGAAATATTTAGGAGTGGAATAGGATCTTGTGATTGTTTAAATGTGAAAGGAGTTGCTGAGGGAGAAGAAGGAATCAAGGATGACTCCCAGGTTTCAGACTTGAGTAATGGGCTGGGTGGTGATGTCATTTCCTGAGATGGTGAACACTGGGAGGAACAGCAGTTGGAATTGAGGTATAGGAAGGAGGAGTTAATATTTTGGACACCGAGTCAGCCATGCAGAGATGTTTAGTAGGCAGTTAGATCCAGCAGTTTGAAGCTTAGGAGACAGGGCTGGAGTTTGCATGTAGATTTGAGAGTGGACAGCTGAGAGATGGCAATTGGAGGGCAATGGATGAGACCCCACGGTGTTAGTTCATTTTGCATAGCTATAAAGGAATACCCAAGCCTGAGTAATTTATAAAGAAAAGAGGTTTATTTGGCTCACAGTTCTGCAGGCTGTACAAGAAGCATAGGAGGACATCCGCTTCTGACGAGGGGGTCAGGAAGCTTATAATCATGGTGGAAGGTGAAGAGGGAGCAGATGTGTCATGGAGAGAGAAGGAGCAAGAGAGACATCAGGCTTTTTAAAATAACCAGCTCTCCTGTGAACTAATAGATAACTCACTCATTACTGTGGGGAGCACACCAAGCCATTTGTGAGGAGTCCAACCCCATGACCCAAACATTTCCCACTAGGCCTCATCTCCAACACTGGGGATCACCTTTCAACATGAAATTTGGAGGGGGACACACATCCAAACCATACCACTGCCCAAAGAAAGCCTCTAGATGGAGAAGGAAAGAAGATCCAGAAGGAAGCCAGAGCAATGTCAGACTATGTTTTGGTCAAGGAAGAGGAAGAAGAGCCAGCAGTAGATACTAAAAAGGAACAGCTAGGAAGATGGAAGGAAAACTATAATCCCTTGGCCAAGTGATTGGCTCAGGGGTGGCCACATGGCCCATACAGATTTCTTTCTAGGATAGATAAATGAATGTTGGGGAGAAAATTCTTTCTTTCCTATTGTGGTTGCTAAGCTAAAAAGACGTTAATCTGGTCCATGAGCAGCCACCTTTCCTGCTGCATGTGAGAGCTTTTCTGAAGAAGGAAGCTGGTGCACAACCAGAAGCAAAGTTGAAAAATGGAGAGCAATGAGCTCTGATGACACTGTGTGAGAGGTGATTCTAGCTGTTATGTTGAATCCCTTATTTACCAGTTACGTGATAATGACCTTTCTTACCTAACCTAATTGACTTAAGCTTTTGTCATTAGCAACTGAAAGTATCCTAATTAATACAGCGACCGTTGGTTAAAGTATTCACTTTATTGTTGTGGGAGACCCTTATTAAATACCTTTATGGGCCTGAAGCCCACTATTCCTATCCTTCTGCAATTACCGTAACAAAAAATAGGATAATTAATTTGTGACTTTTTAATTTTAAGTTACTTCAGAACAGTATGCTCCTTTTCAGGAAAATAAATTATATTACAACAAGGGAAGGCAGTATTTGCTAGATTCCTTTGAGAAATCTCTAGAGATTATACTTGCTTGCTGTTTTAATGCTTCAGCTAGGGGATGGAGAGGGACCTGCCTCAAACAAGATACCAGAGTTATGATTGGATTTGTCGAGGTCCCGTCATTTCTATCCCAGGGGATAAATAAAAGGAGGCAGAACCCTTGTGCTGTTGTGTCCACAAAACTTGGGTGTTTAACCCTCAGGACCAGGTCAGTTCCTAGCTTAGTGTGGGGCAGTGGGGTGAAGGTTTCCCACTTTTGACAGAAGGCTTAAAACTGTGATGTAATATTTGAATAATACTTAGTGTTGCCTGAGGAGAATGATCAGAGAGCTTTGATTGGTCTTTTGTGTCTTGCTGTCCTGAAATTTCTATCTCGTTTCTTAACAGGTTTCAAAGTAAGCCTAGCACAGAGAAGGAACTCATCTCAGATTTTGGTAAGGTTTTAAAACACATACGATAATTTAATTTAGAGCATTGTTGCCTAAAAAGAGCAGTACACTATCTCAGATAAATTAAAATGGCAACAATAGCGCTTTCCTTAGAACATGTGAAGAGGGCAGATACTTTTAATTTTGTGTGTGTGTGTGAAAAAGGAAGTGAAATTTTAAAAATAAAAAATACAAATCTAAAAGGTGAATGACACCTGGTAAGAACAACAACACAGATCATATTTAAGGAAATTCATAAAATTAAACTTGAATTTTAAAGTTAAGTTAGAAGACATGTAATTTAAAAACCTTTGGGAAGTAGTAAATCTACTGGTGCAGTGTAGAAATCTCCCATGTAGTAATTCAGTTTTCTTTTCAAATGGTCATTGATGGCATTGAATTCTGTCTGTTGGCAAATTTTTGAAATCTATCTCCCTTCTAAAGGGAACTGAGGACTTCATCTCAGTTGTGTACTTTTCATTCACCTTTTCACTCTCCAGTAAAACAAATACCCCTCATAAGCAATATTCAACACCACTATGTTTATACACCACCCTTCCTATACACTTGCAAGTAACTGTAGCGAAAGATTCAACCATCTTTTCCTCCTACCTCGGCATTGAAGGAACATAGCACAGGTACCACTAAGAATAGCCTTACACAAATTGAGAGAGGCTTTAATCCATCTTTCAACTGAAATGTATGAAAGATGGATTAAAGCCTCTCTCATTTTGTGCTCCTGGGCAAGTGGTGGCTGGCACGCACACATTTATTGAGTGCCTGTACCGTGTCAGTAGCTATGCAAGGTTGAGAGGATACAGAGATGAAAAAAATATATTTCCTGCTCTTAAGTAGTTCACAGCTTATTGCAAATCCAAATACAAAACACAGCAGTGTATAGGCTCCTCAGCATTGAGGCTGAGGTTAGGAATGCAGCTGTTAGCTCCAAAACAAGGCAGTTGGCTGACCTGGGATCCACATTCAAGACACTGGCCTTGTCAAAACTGCAGTTTAACAAACTGAGTTAAGCAACTAGAACTATCTGTTCAGTCTCAGTGTTACCCTGAGTACTCATGAAAGAATTTCAGAAAAAATTCCTAGGCAATTTCCTCTTTACAGACAAAGCAATGCTAACATGATTTTTTATTTGGGATTTAGAGCATATTTTTCATTAGTTTTAACTATATTTTCAACATTTACATATCCTCTTTCTCCCTTCCTCCCTGCATAACAGTCAATTATGTTTCTTCAGTTATTCATCCCTGTTTGAAAGCAGGTGCAAGGTGCCTTAGTTAATACAGCTGCAACTACTAAGGTCTTGTATGGCCACCTTAGCCCCATAATGCCATCAACTACTATCACATTTGTCTAATCTGTCAATCCCATGCCTTCCACCACTGTATTTTGAATCTGAGTGCACTAAGACTTTCTCCAACACTTCTCTACTCTGTATGTGTGTCATTTCATAAGAAGCTTTGTTCCCATAGGAGGTGTGGTTGCCTTGAGAGATCTGCGAATGTACAATCAATCCACAGAGTTTTTTTTCAGCCAATTGTTAGTTGTAATTTCTCATCATTGGATTACAACAATTAGGTTCCTCCCACTGCTCCCAGCATCCAGCTACTAATAATTCTACTCCTCCTTCACTTCCTAGAGTTTGTCATTCACAAAGTTTCTACTTAGGAAACCTTGCCAAACTTACTTTATATTCTCTTTGCTTTTCATTTTTCATTTACTACTACCCTAATCTATAGTCTGTATATTCCTTATAAACATAAGTTATGAAAGCAACAGTAAGATTTTACAATTTCAATATATAGATTTGTTAAAATACTTAAATTGTTTAAGAAATAGCAGCTGACATATTTGAGCCAGACTGCTTTGGTTTAAACCCCAGCTCTGCCACTCGCTGGTTGGGCTACTCATTTGGACTCTTTAAGCATCTGAAAAATGAGTATAATAATAACATATAGGTAGTATTACATAGTGGTTAGAGTGAGAGGATTCTGGCGTTGTGTTCAAATCTTAGCTCTGTCACTTATTTGCTGTCTAATCTTGATCAAATTTACGTAAGTTTTCTAAAGCACAGTTTGCTCTTTTATCCAAGGATAATGATAGCACCTGCCTTAGGAGATTGTTGTGTAAATGCAAGGCCTTAAGCCCAGTGCCTGGCACATCTTAGTACTAAACACATGGTCGCTGTTCTTAGGAAAAACACATAACAGAGTTAAAATTGATCAACTAAAACTCAGATATATAGCTTTCTAACTTTTCTGTGTCTGGCTTAATATTGTTCCTGTTGTTGATGGCGTAGGGGAAAAAGTAAAAGTTCCCATCCCAGGCTATAGTCTATTACAGTTTAAGCGGGTATCTTTCAGATGACTCCCACATTTCTTTTGTTGTAGAATGGAAAGTCTTAGAGGATTCCTCTCCCTGCCATACCCCTGTGATCACACTCCCTTCCTTCTTCTCTTTCCCTGATTGGTCTCTGGGCAGAGAAAGAAGCTTGCATCACCTCGTGGTGGTAGGAGTTCCATCCCAAGAGGACTGTTCCTCTGCTGCTTCCCACTGACCCCTGGCTGATGTGCAACTCATGCTACCTCACCTTTGAGTGTCTGATGCTATTCTTGCTGCATCTACCACTGATGCTTTTATGGGTTGTGTAGCTTGTGGCCTGTTTTCCAGTCAAGGGAAAGGAAAGATGGTTGCTCTTCCATGGAGAACTTGGGAAAGTTCTCCGTCATGTCTTCCTGATGACTGAGCCCCCACTGGGCTCCTACTGATGCCGATGACCTAATGTGACTCAGCAGCTCTCCTCTTCCATACCCCTCCCCTATCCCTTTGTATTGTTCAACTCTGCCGTCCTTTCCAATTGACTAATGGAATTATATATCCTGCAAGTTATTCAGTTATCAAAATTCCAAGTGGAAAGTGAAATTCAAGTCCCCTCTTTGCTTTTGGCATAGCCTCAAACTATCTGGGGTATTTTTATTGCACTTTCCCTAAGTTTGGGATGTAGGGGGGTAGAATTGAGGACGTCCTTGATGACTGCATGTGCTCTCTCCCTCTCTCTTTTTCTTTCTCCTCTCTGGGCTTGTTTTCCCAGTGCCCAAAGGGCTTTCCACCTTTCCTCTCTAGGTAGCGGGAATGCCATATCTTTTTTGTTGTCTACTCCGTGGCTTTTTGTAAGATTCTCATCAAGTTGGCCAGACTTGACTCTCTTGATTTATGATCTGCAATATATGAAGGGATATTAGAAATCCCCGTTATTCTCCTTAAAAAACAAACCAAGTTAGCTTTCATGTCTTTTCTGTTTCTGCGGGCTAGAATTCTGGTTTGAACATGTAAACTGAGCAACACTTCTCTTTCCACCTGAAATGATGAACATTGTTGATTAGGTAGGTGGGACTTGCAGGATAACATGACATATGGGAAATGAAATTTATATCACTTTAGTCTTTCAAAAATGTTCTTATTTCTATTTGTTTATAGAATGATAAAAAAGCAGAAAAATAATCATTCATAATTCCATCTCCAAGACATAGTCACTGTTAATAGTATTTCCTAGCTGGGTGCTAACTGGGTGACTTAGAGCAAGTCAATTTATCACTTTGATCCTTAGTGTCCTTTTCTGCTAAATGGGAATAACTCTTCCTCCTCCTCCCAGAGCGGGTTGTTTTGATTCCAAATGATATTTTTTTAAATTTCAAATTTTTGTGGTAACATAATAGGTGTATGTATTTATGGGGTATATGAGATATTTTGATATAGGCATACAATGTGTATTAAACACATCAGGGTAAAAGGGGTATCCATCACCTCAAACATTTATACTTCCCTTGTGTTATAAACAATTCAATTATATATTTCTAGTTATTTTTATTTTTTGAGACAGTCTCTTACTCTGTTGCCCAGGCTGGAGTGTAGTGGCACGATCTTGGCTCACTGCATCCTCCACCTCCCAGGTGGAAGCAATTCTCCTGCCTCAGCTTCCTGAGTAGCTGGGATTGCAGGTGCCTACCATCACGCCTGGCTAATTTTTGTCTTTTTTTTTTTTTTTTTTTTTTTAAGTAGAGATGGGGTTTCACCATGTTGGCCAGGCTGGTCTCGAACTCCTGACCTCAAGTGATCCTCCCACCTCGGCCTCCCAAAGTGTTGGGATTACAGGCGTGAACCACCACGCCTGGCCATTCTAGTTTTTAAATGTACAATACATTATTGTTGACTGTAGTCACCCTGATGTGCTATCAAATAATAAATCTTATTTATCCACTGTATTTTTGTACCCATTAATCATCCCCACTCCCCAAACACACTACCCTTCCCAGTGTCTGGTAACCATCCTTCTATCTCCATGAGTTCAATTGTTTTAAGTTTTTAGCTCCCACAAGTAAGTGAGAACATGTGAAGTTTTTCTTTCCGTGCCTGGCTTATTTCACTTAACATAATGACCTCTAGTTCCATCCCTGATGTTGCAAATGACAGGACCTCATTCTTTTTTACGGCTAAATAGTACTCCATTGTGTATATGTACTGCATTTTCTTTATTCATTCATCTGTTGATGGACACTTAGGTTGATCCTAACTTTTGGCTATTGTGCTGCAATAAACATGAGAGTGCAGATATTTCTTTAATATACTGATTTCCATTTTTGGGGGTATATACTTAGCAGTGGAATTGCTGGATTGTATGATAGTTCTATTTTTGTTTTTTTGAGGAACTACCAAACTGTTCTTCATAGTGGTTGTACTAATTTACATTCCCACCAACAGTGTACAAGGGTTCCTTTTTCTCCACATTCTCACCAGCATTTGTTATTGCCTGTGTTTTGGATAAAAGCCATTTTATTATAACTGGGGTAAGGTGATAGCTCACTGTAGTTTTGATTTGCATTTCTCTGATGATCAATAAGGTTGAGCATGTTTTCATATACCTGTTTGCCATTCGTATGTCTTCTTTGTAGAAATGTCTGTTCATATCTTTTGCCCATTTTTAAATTGGATTATTAGATATTTTCCTATAGAGACATTTGAGCTCCTTATATATTCTGGTTATTAATGCCTTGTCAGGTGAGTAGGTTGCAAATATTTTCTCCCATTCTGTGGGTTGTCTCTTCACTTTGTGGATTGTTTCCTTTGCTGTACAGAGGCTTTATAATTTGATATGATCCCATTTGTCCATTTTTGCTTGGTTGCCTGTGATTATGTATTATAGTCAAGAAATCCTTGACTACTCCAGTGTCCTGGAGAGTTTCCCCATTGTTTTCTTCTAGTAGTTTCATAGTTTGAGGTCTTAGATTTAAATGTTTAATCCATTTTGGTTTGATGCTTGTTTATGGTGAGAGATAGGGGTTGTTTCATTTTTCTGCATATGGATATCCAGTTTTCCCAGCATCATTTATTGAAGAGACTGTCCTTTCCCCAATGTATATTCTTGGTACCTTTGTCAAAAATGAGTTCATTGTAGATGTATGGATTTGTTTCTGGGTTCTCTATTCTGTTCTATTGGTCTGTGTGTTTCTTGTTATGCCAGTACTATGCTGTCTTGTTTACAATACGTCTGTAGTATAGCTTGAAGTCAGGCAATGTGATTTCTCCAGTTCTGTTCTTTTTGCTCATGATAGCTTTGCTATTCTGGGTCTTCTTTGTGGTTCTATGTACATTTTAGGATTTTTTTTTCTATTTCTGTGAAGAATATTACTGGTATTTTGATAGAAATTGCATTGAATCTGAAGATTGCTTTGGGCAGTATGGACATTTTAACAATATTGATTCTACCAGTCAATGAATATGCAATATCTTTCCTTTTTGTATGAAAAAAGTTTCTTGCATCAGTGTTTTATAGTTTTCATTATAGAGAGCTTTCACTTCTTTGGTTAAATTTATTCCTAGGTATTTAATTTTATTTATAACTATTGTAAATTGAATTACTTCCTTGATTTCTTTTTCAGATTGTTTACTATTGGTATACAGAGATGCTACTGATTTTTGTATGTTGATTTTGTATCCTGCAAGTTTACTGAATTTTCGTATCAGTTCTAATAGTTATTTGGTGGAGTCTTTAGGTTTTTCCAAATACAAGCTCACATCATCTGCAAACAAGGATAATTTGACTTCTTCCTTTCTAATTTCTATAAAATTTCCTTTCCAGTTTGGATGCCTTTTATTTGTTTCTCTTGTCTGATTGCTCTAGCTAGGACTTCCCATCCTATGTTGGACAACAGTTGTAAAACTGGGCATACTTGTCTTGTTCCAGATCTTAGAGAAAAGGCTTTAAGATTTTCTCCATTCAGTATGATACTAGCTAGCTATGGGTCTGTGGCACATTACTTTTATTGTGTTGAGGTCTGTTCCTTCTATACCCAGTTTTTTTAAGGGTTTTTATCATGAAGGGATGTTGAATTTTATCAAATGCTTTTTCAGCATTAATTGAAGTGATCGTATGGTTTTTGTATGTGATATGATATATCATATTGATTTGCATATGTTGAGCCATCCTTGCGTCCCTGGGATAAATCCCACTTGGTTATGATGAATGATCATTTTAATGTGTTGTTGAATTCGGTTTGCTAGTATTTTGTTGAGGATTTTTGCATCAATGTTTATCAGTGATATTGACCTTTAGCTTTCCTTTTTTGATATATTATGATCTGGTTTTGGTGTCAGAGTAAAACAGCCTTCATAGAATGAGTTTGGAAGTATTCTAACCTCCTTTATTTTTTGGTATAGTATGAGTAAGATTGCTATTCATTCTTTAAACACTTGGGAGAATTCAGCAATGAAGCCATCAGGTCCTGGGCTTTTCTTTGCTGGGAGACTTTTTATTATGGCTTCAATATTATTACTTGTGATTGGCCTGTTTAGGTTTTGGATTTATTCATGACTTAATATTGGGAGGTTTTAAGTGCCTAGGAATCTATCAGTTACTTCTAGATTTTCCAATTTATTGGCATGTGGTTGCTCATAGTAGCCTCTAATGATCCTTTGCATTTGTGTAGTTTTGGTTTTAATGTCTCCTTTTTCTTCTTTATTTATTTAGGTCTTCTCTCTTTTTTTCTTAGTTGAGCTAAACGTTTGTCAATTTTGTTTATCTTTTGAAAACATCAACTTTCCTAGTTGGAAGTAAAGCACTCCTCAGCAAATGTACAAGAACAGAAATTATAACTAACTGTCTCTCAGACCACAGTGCAATCAAACTAGAACTCAGGATTCAGAATCTCACTCAAAACTGCTCAACTACATGGAAACTGAACAGCCTGCTCCTGAATGACTACTGGATACATAACGAAATGAAGGCAGAAATAAAGATGTTCTTTGAAACCAACGAGGACAAAGACACAACATACCAGAATCTCTGGGACACATTCAAAGCAATGTGTAGAGGGAAATTTATAGCACTAAATGCCCACAAGAGAAAGCAGGAAAGATCAAAAACTGACAGCCTAACATCACAATTAAAAGAACTAGAGAAGCAAGAGCAAACACATTCAAAAGCTAGCAGAAGGCAAGAAATAACTAAGATCAGAGCAGAACTGAAGGAGATAGAGACACAAAAAACCCTTCAAAAGATCAATGAATCCAGGAGCTGGTTTTTTGAAAAGATCAACAAAATTGATAGACCACTAGCAAGACTAATAAAGAAGAAAA
Source organism: Pan paniscus (assembly GCF_029289425.2). NCBI lineage: Eukaryota > Metazoa > Chordata > Mammalia > Primates > Hominidae > Pan > Pan paniscus. The sequence goes on from NC_073258.2 coordinate 115,227,269, forward strand.
GAGAGAAGAATCAAATAGACACAATAAAAAATGACAAAGGGGATATGACCACTGATCCTCCAGAAATACAAATTACCATCAGAGAATACTATAAACACCTCTATGCAAACAAACTAGAAAATCTAGAAGAAATGGATAAATTCCTCGACACATACACCCTCCCAAGACTAAACCAGGAAGAAGTTGAATCTCTGAATAGACCAATAACAGGCTCTGAAATTGAGGCAATAATTAATAGCTTACCAACCAAAAAAAGTCCAGGACCAGATGGATTCACAGCCGAATTCTACCAGAGGTACAAGGAGGAGCTGGTACCATTCCTTCTGAAACTATTCCAATCAATAGAAAAAGAGGGAAGGGAATCCTCCCTAACTCATTTTATGAGGCCAGCATCATCCTGATACCAAAGCCTGGCAGAGACACAACAAAAAAAGAGAATTTTAGACCAATATCCTTGACGAACATTGATGCAAAAATCTTCAATAAAATACTGGCAAACCAAATCCAGCAGCACATCAAAAAGCTTATCCACCATGATCAAGTGGGCTTCATCCCTGGGATGCAAGGCTGGTTCAACATATGCAAATCAATAAATGTAATCCAGCATATAAACAGAACCAAAGACAAAAACCACATGATTGTCTCAACAGATGCAGAAAAGGCCTTTGACAAAATTCAACAACCCTTCATGCTAGAAACTCTCACTAAATTAGGTATTGATGGGACATATCTCAAAATAATAAGAGCTATCTATGACAAACCCACAGCCAGTATCACACTGAATGGACAAAAACTGGGAGCATTCCCTTTGAAAACTGGCACAAGACACGGATGCCCTCTCTCACCACTCCTATTCAACATAGGGTTGGAAGTTCTGGCCAGGGCAATCAGGCAGGAGAAGGGAAGAAAGGGCATTCAATTAGGAAAAGAGGAAGTCACATTGTCCCTGTTTGCAGATGACATGATTGTATATCTAGAAAACCCCATCGTCTCAGCCCAAAATCTCCTCAAGCTGATAAGCAACTTCAGCAAAGTCTCAGGATACAAAATCAATTTGCAAAAATCACAAGCATTCTTATACACCAATAACAGACAAACAGAGAGCCAAATCATGAGTGAACTCCCATTCACAATTGCTTCAAAGAGAATAAAATACCTAGGAATCCAACTTACAAGGGACGTGAAGGACCTCTTCAAGGAGAACTACAAACCACTGCTCAATGAAATAAAAGAGGATACAATCAAATGGAAGAACATTCCATGCTCATGGGTAGGAAGAATCAATATCGTGAAAATGGCCATACTGCCCAAGGTGATTTATAGATTCATTGGCATCCCCATCAAGCTACCAATGACTTTCTTCACAGAATTGGAAAAAACTAAAGTTCATATGGAACCAAAAAAGAGCTCACATTGTCAAGTCAATCCTAAGCGAAAAGAACAAAGCTGGAGGCATCACGCTACCTGACTTAAAACTATACTACAAGGCTACAGTAACCAAAACAGCATGGTACTGATACCAAAACAGAGATATAGACCAATGGAACAGAACAGAGGCCTCAGAAATAATGCCGCATATCTACAACTATCTGATCTTTGACAAACCTGACAAAAACAAGCGATGGGGAAAGGATTCCCTATTTAATAAATGGTGCTGGGAAAACTGGCTAGCCATATGCAGAAAGCTGAAACTGGATGCCTTCCTTACACCTTATACAAAAATTAATTCAAGATGGATTAAAGACTTAAATGTTAGACCTAAAACCATAAAAACCCTAGAAGAAAACCTAGGCAGTACCATTCAGGCCATAGGCATGGGCAAGGACTTCATGTCTAAAACACCAAAAGCAATGGCAACAAAAGCCAAAATGTACAAATGGGATCTAATTAAACTAAAGAGTTTCTGCACAGCCAAAGAAACTACCATCAGAGTGAACAGGCAGCCTACAGAATGGGAGAAAATTTTTGCAACCTACTCATCTGACGAAGGGCTAATATCCAGAATCTACAATGAACTCAAACAAATTTACAAGAAAAAAACAACCCCATGAAAAAGTGGGCGAAGGATATGAACAGACACTTCTCAAACGAAGACATTTATGCAGCCAAAAAACACGTGAAAAAATGCTCATCATCACTGGCCATCAGAGAAATGCAAATCAAAACCACAATGAGATACCATCTCACACCGGTTAGAATGGCGATCATTAAAAAGTCAGGAAACAACAGGTGCTGGAGAGGATGTGGAGAAATAGGAACACTTTTACACTGTTGGTGGGACTGTAAACTTGTGGAAGTCAGTGTGGCAATTCCTCAGGGATCTAGAACTAGAAATACCATTTGACCCAGCCATCCCATTACTGGGTATATACCCAAAGGATTATAAATCATGCTGCTATAAAGACACATGCACATGTGTGTTTATTGAGGCACTAATCACAATAGCAAAGACTTGGAACCAACCCAAATGTCCAACAATGATAGACTGGATTAAGAAAATGTGGCACATCTACACCATGGAATACTATGCAGCCATAAAAAATGAAGAGTTCATGTCCTTTGTAGGGACATGGATGAAGCTGGAAACCATCATTCTGAGCAAACTATTGCAGGGACAAAAAACCAAACACCGCATGTTCTCACTCATAGGTGGGAATTGAACAATGAGAACACGTGGACACAGGAAGGGGAACATCACACTCTGGGGACTGTTGTGGGGTGGGGGGAGGGGGGAGGGATAGCATTAGGAGATATACCTAATGCTAAATGACGAGTTAATGGGTGCAGCACACCAACATGGCACATGTATACATATGTAACAAACCTGCACATTGTGCACATGTACCCTAAAACTTAAAGTATAATAATAATAAAATAAATAAAATAAAAACATCAACTTTCCATTTTGTTGATATTTTGTATTTTTTGTTTGAATTTTATTTCTGCTCTGATCTTTATTATTTAAGAGCATATTGTTTAATTTTCGTGTATTTGTATAGTTTCCAAAAATCCCTCTTGTTATCGATTTGTAGTTTTATTCCATTGTTTTCAGAAAGATACTTGATCTAATTTCAGTTTTAAAAAGTCTTTAAAGGCTTTTTTGTGGCCTAACATATGGTCCATCCTTGAGAATTATCCAGGTGCTGAGAAGAATGTGTTTTCTGTAGGCATTGGATGAAATGTTCTCTAAATATCTGTTAGGTCAGCTTGATCTGTAGTGCAGATTAAGTCCAATGTTTCTTTTTCTTTTTTTTTTTTGACACGAAGTCTTGCTCCATCGCCCAGGCTGGAGTGCAGTGGCACGATCTCGGCTCACTGCAAGCTCCGCGTCCTGGGTTCCCGCCATTCTCCTGACTCAGCCTCCCAAGTAGCTGGGACTACAGGCACCCGCCAGCATGCCTGGCTAATTTTTTTGTATTTTTAGTAGAGACGGGGTTTCACAGTGTTAGCCAGGATGGTCTCAATTTCTTGACCTCGTGATCCGCCTGCCTTGGCCTCCCAAAGTGCTGGGATTACAGGCATGAGCCACTGCACCCAGCCTAAGTCCAATGTTTCTTTGTTGATTTTCTGTCTGGATGATCTGTCCAATGCTGAAATTGGGGTGTTAAATTTTCCAATTATTATTGTATTGGGATTTTTGTTCTCTTTAGCTCTAATAATATTTGTTTTACATATCTGGGTGCTCCAATGTTGAGTACATATATATTCACAATTGTTATATCCTCTTTCTGAATTGACCATTTTATTATTATATAATGCCCTTTTTTGTCTCTTTTTATAGTTTTTGTCTTGAAATCTATTTTATTTGATATAAGTATAGCTACTCCTGCTATACTTAAAAACTTTTTTGGTTTCCATTAGCATGAAATGTCCTTTTCCGTCCCTTTATTTTCAGTCTATGTATGTCTTATGGTGAAGTATGTTTCTTGTAGGCAACAGATTATTTTGTCTTTTTGTTTTTATCCTTTCAGCCACTCTGTTACTTTTGATTGAAGAGTTTAGTTCATTTACATTCAATGTTATTATTGATAAGCAAGGGCTTACTCCTGCCATTTTGTTATTTGTTTTCTGGTTACTTTCTGGTCTTCTCTTCCTTCTTTCCCGTCTTCATGTCTTCCTTTTAGTGAAGGTGATTTTCTCAGGTGGTATGTTTTAACTTCTTGCTTTTTATTTTGTGTAACTGTTGTATGTTTTTTGATTTGTTACTGTGAGGTTTTCAAATAATATCTTATAACCCATCATTTTGAACCGATGACAACTTAACACTGATTGTGCAAACAACAAAATAACAAGCCAAGAGTAAACTAATGTGAACACTACACTTTATCTTCTTGCTTTTTAACTTTTTATTGTTTTTATTTATACTGTATACTATGTCTTGAAAAGTTGTAGTTATTATTTTTTATTTGTTCATCATTTAGTCTTTCTACTCATGATATAGTTTATACACTACAATTACAGTGTTATAATATTCTGTATTTTTCTGTGTTTTTACTATTAATAATGAATACCTTCACATGATTTTATATTGCTCATTTACCCCCTTTTTTTTTCCAGACTGAAGAACTCCCTTTATCATTTCTTATAGAAAAGGTCTGGTATTGATGAAATCCTTCAGCTTTTGTTTGGGAAAGTCTTAGTTTCTCCTTCATATTTGAAGGATTTTTTTGCTGGATATACTATTCTATGGTAAAAGTTTTTTCCTTCAGCACTGTATATGTTATGCTACTCACTCTTGGCCTGTAAGGTTTCCACTGAGAAGTCTGCTGCCAGACATATTAGAGCTCCATAATATGTTACTTGTTTCTTTTCTCTTGCTGCTTTTAGGATCATTTTTAAATCCTTGACCTTTGGGGGTTTGATTATTAAATGCCTTGAGGTCGTCGTCTTTGGATTAAATCTGCGTGATATCTTATATCCTTTTTGTACTTGAATATTGATATATTCCCTAGGTTTGGGAAGTTCTTTGTTGTTATCCCTTTGAATAAACTTTCTACCCCTATCTCTTTATCCACCTCCTCTTTAAGGCTAATACCTCTTAGATTTGCTCTTTTGAGACTCTAGATGTTGTAGGCATACTTTCTTCTTTTTTATTCTTTTTTTTCTTTTGTCTCCCTGGCTGTGTATTTTCAAATAGCCTGTATTCAAACTCACTAATTCTTTCTTCTGCTTGATCATTTTGCTACTAAGAGACTATGATGCATTCTTCAATGACCAATTGCCTTTTTCAGCTTCAGAATTTCTGCTAGATTCTTTTTAATTATTTCAATCTCTTTGTTCAATGTATCTGATATGATTCTGACTTTCTTCTCTGTTATCCTGGATTTTGTTGAGCTTCCTTAAAACAGCTGTTTTGAATTCTCTGTCTGAAAGGTCACGTATCTCTTCCTCTCTGGGATTTGTCACTGGTGTATTTAGTTTATTTAGTAAGTTAATGTTTTCCTGAATGTTCTTGACGCATGTGGATGTTCTTCAGTGTCTGGGCATTGAAGAGTTAGGTATTTATTGTAGTCTTCATGGTCTGGGCTTGTGTGCACCTGTCCTTCTTGGGAAGGCTTTCCAGGTGCTCGGAGGGACTTGTGTGTTGTGATGTAAGTCTTTGGTCACTGCAACCATACTGGCTTTAGGGCACACCCTAAACCCAGTAATACTGTGGCTCTTGCAGACTCAGAGGTACTACCTTGGTGGTTTTGGGTGAGATCTGGGAGAATTCTCTGGATTGCCAGGCAGACATTTTTGTTCTCTTCCTTTACTTTCACCCAAGCGAACAAAAGTCTCTGTCTTTATGCTGAGTTGCCTGGAGCTGGGGGAGGAGTGACACAAGCACCTCTGTGGCCACCACCAGTGGGACGGTGCTGGATCAGACCTGAAACCAGCACAGCACTGGGTCTCACCCAAGGCCTGCAGTGACCACTGCCTGGCTACTGCCTATGTTCACTCAAGGTTCAAGAGCTTCTACAGTCAGCAGGTGGGAAATCCAGCCAGGCTTACATCCTTCCTCACAGGGCAGTGAGTTCTCTCTGGCTGCTGGTGGGTCGAGAGATGCCATTCAGGGGCCCGGGCCTATAGTTGAGAACCTTAGTGCTCTGTTCTACTGTGGCTGAACAGGACCCAAACCACAAGACAAAAGTTTTCTCCACTCTTTGCTCAAGCAGAAGGGTCTCTCCTCATGGCCGCCCCTACCCCAGGAGCCCACTTGGTGCTCTGCCCCACTGTAACCAAGTTGGTACCCAAGCTGCAAAACAAAGTCCCCTTTACTCTTCCTTCTTTCCTCAAGCAGAAGCAGTATCTTCCTATAGCCACCACAGCTGAGAATGTGCTGGGTCACACCTGCAGCCAGCATGGCTCTGAGTCTCACCCAAGGCCTGAAGTGAGTACTGCCTGACTACTATTAGCTTATTCAGGGCCTAAGGGCTCTTTAGTTAGTAGACGATGAATTTCACCAGGACTAGGTCTTTCACTTTAACGCAAGGGGTTCCCTTATTCCCCAGGGTGTGTTTAGAAATGTCTGGGAGCTGGGATCTGGAATGGGGGCTGTAGGATTCTGCCTGGTGCCCTATCCTACTGTGGCTCATCTGGTTTCCAAGTTGCAAGACAAAGTCCTCTTTACTCGTCTCTGTCCTCTCCTTGAGCGCAGGAAATAAGTCTCTCCTGGAGCTGCAAGCTGCACTGCTTGGGGTTGGGAGATAGATGACACAAGCACTCTCCTGGCCACAGCAGCTGGTATCTCACTTGGTCATGTGCACCCCAAGTCAGCTGACTCCAAGCCCAGCATAGCACCAGGACTTGCCCAGGAGTTGCAATCCCTTTGGCCTAGATTGCCTTTCTAATTAATTTAGGACCCTACCCCAGAGCTTTTTAGCCCATGGTGGTGGGTCTTGCTGGAACTCAGGTCCTTATTTCTGGGATGGACAACTTGCCTCTCATTAGGGCTGGTCTAAATGCTCCCTCTGTGGGTGCCAGCTGAGTTCTGTCCCATGTTGCTTTCCAGGGCAGGACTTAGTTTCAATGCCATGTCCCACAATCACTGTGCTCTCCCTTCCCAAGTGCACAGATTTTCCCTCTATGCCATGCCACTGCTGCTGGGGAAGGGGTGGCATAGGCAATTCCAGACTGTCTTTCCTACCCTCTTCAGTTTCTCTTTCCTTAATATGATGTTAAAACCAGGTACTGTGATATCCCTCATCTGATTTTTGGTTCTTTAGGTTCTTTATTGTATGGATAGTTGTTCAATTTGTTGTTTCTGCAGTGGGGAGGATCACAGGAGGCTTCCATTTGGCCATTTGGTTCCACCTCCTCAACATTTTGTTTTGTTTTGTTTTTTAATCATAGAGTAGTTGTTATATATAATTGGTTCTGATTCTTGATTTTCTATCCCTATTACAATACCCAATTACTCTAATATGCGTGTCTTTATAGTACATTTTGATAGTCACCTGCTGTGTAATGTTTTGATGAACAACAGACCACATATGTGATGGTGGTCTCTTAAGATTATAATGGAGCTGAAAAATTCCTATTGCCTAGTGATGTAGTAGCTGTCATAACATTGTAGTGTAATGTTACTTATGTCTTTGTGCTGATGCTGGTGTAAACAAACCTGTGCTACCAGTCATATAAAAGTATAACATACACAATTATGTATGGTACATTATTGATAATGATAATAAACGATTATGTTACTGGTTTATGTATTTACTATATGATACTTTTTATTGTTATTTCAGAGTATACTTTTTCTACTTATTAAAACAGCCTCAGGCAGGTCCTGCAGGAGGTATTCCAGAAGAGGGCATTGTTATTATAGGAGATGACCCCCCCCCCCCATGTTACTGCTGCTGTGCACCTCACTGTCAGACAGGATGTGAAGGTGGAAGACAGTGATATTGATGATCCTGACCCTGTGTAGGCCTAGAGTAATGTGTGTGTTTGCGTCTTAATTTTTAGCAAAATTTAAAAAGAAAAATAATTTAAAATTAGAAGAAAGCTTATAAAGATATAAAGAAAAAAGTGTTTTCGTACAGCAAGTGCAAATGTTTATAAACTTTATAATAGTGTGTATAATGTCCTAGGCCTTCGCATTTACTCACCACTCACTGACTCAGTCAGAGCAACTTCCAGTCCTGCAAGCTCCATTTATGGTAAGTACCCTATACAGGTGTACCATTGTTTATCTTTTATACTATATTTTTACCGTACTTTTTCTATATTTAGATATGTTTAAATACACAAATATTTATCATTGTGTTACAGTTGCCTACAGTATTCAATACGATAAATGCTGTACAGGTTTGTAGCCTAGGAGCAATAGGCAATATCATATAGCCTAGGTGTGCGGTAGGCTATGCCATCTAGGTTTGTGTAAGTACACTCTTGTACAACAACATTGCTTGATGCATTTCTCAGAATATATCCTTGTTATTAAGCAATGCATAACTGTATTTGGTAAAACACAGAGATATTCCACATATTTTATTATGCTATTAAGCATTGTTTAAAATAATTTATGTCAGTTATAACTTGTTTATTCTTTCACATGAACATTGAAATCACTGAGTTTACTTCTTAAGCATTTCATTGGTATCTTCATTTAAATTGCCTTATGTTTATGTTATTAAACATACTAATAAACATGTTTTCTTTTCTGGGCCTCAGTGAAGTTTGGTAGTTTTCATTATATAAGACGTTTTGCATTTCTTGTTAGGATGTTTCTTATGTATTGCATGTTCCTGATTATTGTTAAAGATGGAACTTTTTTCCTGTTAAATTTCTTAAGTGATTACTGTTGAGATCTATGTCTATCTATTTTCTGTATCGATGTCAATATCTATATCTATATTGCTGATTTTTGTATCTTTTTAAACTAGTTATCTTACTGACTTCTACTAGTACATTTTCATTTTATTTACTCTGGTTTTTCCGTATAGAGAAGAATCACTTGAAAATAGAGACACATTTGTCCCCATTTAACAATAATTTATTGTATATTTTAAAATAACTGAACAAATGGAATTGGAATGTTTCTAACACAAAAAAATGATAAATACTTGAGGTGATAGAGATCCCAATTATCCTGATTTGATCATTAGACATTGTATGCTTGTATCAGTATATCACATGTACTACATAAATGTGTGTAACTATTATGTATCTGTAATAATTAATAAAAAACCATCAATTAAAAAATTATTGTCCTTCATTACATTGGCTATAACTTACAGAAAAATGCAAAAGAGTAATGAGCACACTGCTCTTCTTCCTGAATTTAGTGAGAGTGCACTCTGCATTTTATCATTAACCATAATATTGGCTGTCAATATGCAATAACTATTCTCTATTAGATTAAGGAAGTTTTCCTCTATTTTCAGGCAGCTTTTGTATTTATTTTAATATTGCTTTCATTTTAATTATTTTTAATCTTTGCAATTATTGAAATAATTATTTTTAATCTTCAGAGGTATTGATGTGACTAATTAATTGACTGGTGTTTTTAACATGCTAGTGGATTAGCATGTTATTTATATTAATAGTGAGATTAGTTTGTGATTTCCTTTTTTGTGCTGTATTTATGTGTGGGCTTTGGTATTAGAGTATTGGTGGTTTGGGAAAATGAATTGGAAGTGTGCCATCTTTTTCTCTGCTCTGGAACAATTTAAATCGCATGTTAATTATCTTTCCTTGAAGCTTCAATAGGACTCACTTGTAAAATTGTCTGGACATGATACAGCTTTTGGAGTTATTTCTTAGGCAAAAATTTCAACTTCTCCCATGGTTATTGATACCCAGATGAACTATTTTCTCAAGTCATTTAAGTTTATGTGTTTTTAGAAAATCACGTGTCTCATCCTTATTTTCAGGATTTTTAGCTTAGATTACTGTGTTTAAATTTCTTACACCATTATAACATACTTCTATATCTGTGAATAAAGCCTAATTCTTGCTTTTAATGTTTTGAATGTGTTTTCTGTTGTTTAAATCTGCAAGAGGCTTGTCCATTTTATTGATATTTGCAAAGACATTAGCTCTTGGATGTATTTATCAAATCTATTTTTATTTTCTAATAATTTCTCTTGATCTCTTAGGTTTTTCTCATCTTGTTTTTTGCCATTTTTCAGATTCATTTCCATTTTCTATTTTTAAAAATGAATATATTTAAGGCTATAAAATTTCTTCTGACTATGTTTGTCCCCATATCAATTTTGATTTGTAGATTTTGCTGCATTTATAGATTTAATAGCCTGTAACTGCATTTTTAAGCTTTTGTAACAAATAAGTATAATTTACAAGCAAGAAAATACATATCTTAAGGGTACAATTAGATGAATTTTTTAATGAAGTAAAATTTATACAGAGTGAAATGCACATATGTTAATTGTGCAGTTTGGTGAGTTTTGACAAATACATATGTCTGTGTAACCAACACACCACCCAAGACACAGAATGCTTTCACTACCCCAAATGTTCTCTCATGTCACCTTCCAGTCAGTTCCAACTCCTCATGGACAATTGCTGCTGATTTCTGTCCCTACTGATTCATTTCATTGATTGTTGGGCTTTGTGTATATGAAATCTTACAGTATGTGCTCTTTTGTGTCTGGCTTCTTTCCCTCAGCAAAGTGATTTTGAGGTTAATCCATTGTGTTGCTTATATCAGCAGTTCATTCTTTTTTTTTTTTTTTAATTGCTGAGTAGCATTCCATGGTATGACTATACCACAATTTGTTATCCTGTCTCTAGATGAACTTTTGGGTTGTTTCCAGTTTTTTGGCTATTATGCATAAAGTTGCTATAGGAATTCCTTTAAAAATCTTTCTGTGGACATGTTTTTATTTTTTGGGGGTGCATGTTTAGTGGAATTTCTGGGCCAAGGGGTATGGTTAATTTTATCAGAAACTGACAAACTGTTTTCTAGTGTTTGTACCATATATATATTCCATACAGAAATGCATGAGACTTCCAGTTATTCCACATCAGTATTAATAATTGGTATTGTCAGTCTTTTAAGTTTTAGCAACTTTATTGGGTACAAAGTAGCATATCATGTGTTTTTAATTTGTATTTGCTTGATGGATAATGATATTGAACATCTTTTTGCGTACTTATTGGCCATTCATATACTTTTGTATGGTGAAAGGTTAGTTCAGTCCTTTTGTTCAGACAACCCATTAAAAAAATGAAATGGGTTGTCTGTTTTCTTTGTTATTTGAGTTGTAAGTGTTCTCCACATATTCTGGATATAAGTTGTCAGATTTACATATTGTAATATTTTCTTCTAGTCTGTGATTTATCTTTTTTACAGTGTCTTTTGAAGAATAGAAGATCTTAGTTTTAATGCAGTTCATTTTTATCACTTTTTCTTCTATGGTTATTGCTTTTTGTGTTTTACTTAAGAAATCCTTACTTACCTAAATATTGTAAATTTGTTTTGTTCTTGCAGCTTTATAGTTTTGTGCTTGATCCCATCATTCATCCCAAATTAATTTTTATATTTGGTATGAAGTGGTATGAATTGGTATGAAGGAGAGGTCAGGGTTCATTATTTTTTCTCCCATTTGGATATCCAGTTGTTCCAACACCATTTGTAGAAAAGACTGTCCATTCCTTATGGAATTATTTTGGTGACTTTGTTGAAAATCAGTTGAGTGTGTTTTGTGGGTCTTTTTCTGGACTTTCTATTCTGTTTCTATACTTGCAGTTTGAAGTTTCTGTATTTGATACTCTCTTTGACCCATGAATTATTTAGGAATATGCTGACATCTTTAACGACAACTCTAACTTATGACACAGAAAACCATTATTTTAGGGCCATGTCAGCAATGACCCCGAATAGTTATTCACCTGGGTAGGAATATCCATCCTTTAAAGTAGTTCTGAAACCTAGCAGTATACATGGGGAGTTTTTTAAAACAATGCAGATTTTGGAACGCCACCCCAGACCTAATTTTCACTGTAGAAACTGGATAGTTTCTGTTTTTAGAAAGCTCTTCCAGGTGATTCTGAGACATCCAGTCAATTTGGAAGCCATTGCTCTAAGCACTACCCCTTACAGCAAAAAGCTGTTACTCTCTAAGCCCTCAGTGGATTCAAAGCTTTTCATTATTTCAGTGTACAGAATCAACCCTCAAGAAAGGGGAAGAGATAATTAGCCTGTTTTTCTCTCAAGCATTGAAATCACCACAAATCTCAGGTTATCTTTGAATGACCTTTTGACTTGAGAGAATATAATATTTATGGTTATTGTAGTATATTTAAGGTATTTTACAAGTTACAAAAACAATTGAATTCTGAATGACTGTTCTGCTGTTCAGATATAGTGACTTAAAAATTCATGGAGGAATCTTTGGGACTATGAAAGTCAGTGTCTTACTTATTTCAGGGCTAGTGGATCAGAAAAGCTCCAAGAAGGCCAAGAGAGCTGTCAGATGACGTGCACTGTAGCTCAAGATCAGAGAGAAGGGCTTTGGAGGTAAGAAGGGCTTTGGAAGAGACTTAGTATCTCAATGTATCAGTGAGAACATTTAAAAAAAAAAACCTGTAGCTTCTCAGTAGATATTATATACACCAAATCACCATCTTCTCTTAGACCAGTGGTTCTCAACTAGAGGTGATTTTATATTCTAGAGGATATCTAGTTTTTGTTTTTCACAGTTAGGAGGAGTGCTAACTGGCATTTAGTGGGTAGAAACCAGAGATGCTGCTAAACATGTTACAATGCACAAGACAGCTTCCCACAACAAAGAGTTTTTCAGCCCAAAATGTCAATAGTGCAATGGTTAGGAAACCCTGTCTTAGACAAATAATGTGAAAGAAGATTTTTCACAAGGGACTACTTGGCACCTACTTTTGACAGCACAGAGATTTCCCAAAGCAAAATGTCCCATATCAAGTTCATGTTCTTTCCAGCCAAATCCTGGACTTCTTTTATTGTTCTCTGTCTCAGGACAAAGGACCAGCATTCATTCTACTGTGAATACAAGAAATATGTGACTCATTTTATATCTCTTGGGTGTTCTGTACTGTGCCTAGGTGTAGACTTACTTCTCTTTATGCTGCCTGGGACTCATTGGGAATCTTAATCTAAGTAGTCACATATTTCTTCTAGAAAATTCTTAATTATCTTTTCAAATTCTTCACTCCCCCCACAAAAGGCTCATTCTAGACTTTCTCATTATATACTTCATGTCTCTAGCCTTATTTTTATATTTCCATCCTCTTTGCACTATATTCTGAGTAATTTATTCAGGTCTATCTTCAGTTTCACTGTTTCTATCTTCATCTTTGTCTAATGTGCTGTTTGACCCATCCACAGAATTTATAAGATTAGGGACTTTCTAAGATTATGAGACTTTATAATATTACTGTTATTTGCTATTTTAATGACTATATTTTTCATATCTGGAAGTATACTTTTGCCAACCTGTGTGATGTTTTTTCTAGTTTCTTCTTTCACATATATTTGATTCTATTTTATAATTTTAAATGCTTATAGCTTTCCATGATGACTCTCATATGAATTCCTTGGAGATCTAATTCCATGAAATCCTTCTATTTTTGCTTATGGCAGATGGTTTTCTTGTGTAATTCTAGATTGTGATCTTATGATTGGTAGGACATTACCTATGAAAAACTTATGTGGTTTGGCTTTTGTGTGAGAATTCAGAAAGAGTTTGATTTGTTTCTTTTAAGTTTCCCTGGGAGAATTATTATCCCCAGCTTGCTTACTTATTTATTTACTCTTTTAGCCACTGGGAGTGGCTAGGAGTGGAAAAGCAGTGAATACTGAGTCACAGTGGAGAAATGTGTCTTCAAGTCTCCCAGATAAAGTGGTCTTGGCACCTATGATTGGGCCTGAAAGATCACACATAGGATTTTGGCTAGGAGCTGCACTCCTCAGAGGTTTAGATACCTTTTTTTTTCATAAGAAATTGAGCAGGCCAAGAAAAAAGCTTCAGATGCTGCTATTTGGGGGTGTAAGTCCTGATGAATAGACCTGTTTGCCACCTTATCACTGCACAGTGAGATTGCCCTATTAATCAGTCCCATCCATATACATAGAGCATCCAGGTGGCTTTTTAAGTGAATATCATAATGGTATGAGGAGATGGCTAAGGATTTCAGGTATTTGATGAACATTTCCTGTGTGAAAGAGAAACCGAATAGTCACACAGATAAAAGGAACCTAGAAGAGACAGAGACAATTTCAAGAATAAAATAAAACTTCAAATAAAATGTGTATTAGTAATAAAATGAATATATTCATAGAAATCAGGGAAAATGTTGTATCCAGGAAACAACTGAATTCTGTGAAAAAGAACATTCAGAGAACAAGTAGGATCTTTTTAAGATGAAAAAAGTTGATGACTAAAAAAAAACCATCAATAGAAGTGCCAAAAGATATGTCAAGATAATTTTGCAGAAAATATAGCAAAAATATAAAGAGGTATAAAGTTTAAAAATTAAGAAGCTTAGAAGATAAATCCAAGAGATATGATATTGAAGTATCAGGAATTATGGAAGAAGAGAACAGAGAAATTGGCAGGGAGGCTGTTATCAAGGAAATAATAATACAATATCTCTGAAATTAAGAACACTGGTCTCTAGTTTGAAAAGGTCCATAGTGTATCCAATACAATAAATGAAAAAGTCCCTACTGTCAGACCTGATCTCTGCAGGGTAGTCTTGCACATCAGACAGGGCTGGTCTAACCTGAGCACTCCTTGGTCTACTGGCCTCTCCCAGGGCCCCAGCCTGGCCTTGCCTGCTTACAGGGCAGTCTTGGGGGGCTCTGGAGGCCCACACCATAGCTTCTGCGCCTGTGGACTGTGCCTGACCAGTGGAAAGCTCCAGAGAGGTGGCCTCTATGGCCACACATCAGCCTGCAAGTTTCCCCCCTATACTGCAGCTTCCCCTGAGCCCATGGCAACTCCCCACATCACTTCATTGATGTGTGTCTGCAGGGGTGGGTTTTGCTTCATTTGCCCTGCCAGTAGCAGTGCAGTATGCATTCCCCCAACCCCCAGTGATGGCTGTTGCAGACAAATCTTTGGCCGGCACAGAGCCAGGAAGCCCCACCTAGCCAGTGCCCCACCCTTGCACAAATCCTGTACTGAAAACAGGGGATCCTCTTACACCCTGAGTGATCACTCCTGCTTATGGGGCACAGAGAAGGCATCCAGACCTGTGCCACCCCAAGCCAATGCCACCTCCAGTGCAACAGCACACACAGTCTCCAGCAGGGCCCCCCCACACCTTCACCAACTGCCTTGCCTCTATCGCTGTGGTGAATGCCCACCAGGGAGGCAGGTACCCCCACATTCTCTAGCACTATGCTGTTGCTGCCACACCCTGGCACCCCCAGCACAGTGGACTCCAAACCTTGAGGAGCTAGAGAACAAAGTCAGGCCCAATACAAGTCCCCTACATTAAAACATGCCCTCCAGGAGTTGGGAGCTGAGTATTGGCCTCCTAAAATCTCCCAGAAATGAAGCCAGCTGGCTTAATATGCCTTATACCACAATCAGACCCTCAAAATCATCAAATAGGACAAAGGAAAAAAATTCAAAAATTGAAGGTAGATAAGCCCACAAAGATGAGAAATAATCACCGCAAGGAATGCTGAAAACTCCACAAGCTCGAGTGCCTTCTTTCCTCCAAAGGGTAGCATCATCTCTCTAGCAAGAGTTTGAAACCCAGCTGAGGCTGAGATGGCTGAAATGACAGGAGTAGAATTTAGTATATGGATAGGTATGAAGTTCAATGAATTACAGGAGTATGTTGTAACCCAATACAAGGAAGCTAAAAATTATGATAAAGCATTGCAGGAACTGACACACAAAATAGCCAGTATACAGAAGAATGTAGCTGTCCTGATAGAATTGAAAAACACACTATAAGAATTTCATAATGCAAGTATTAATAGCAGAATAGACCAAGCAGAGGAAACACTCAGAGCTTGAAGACTGGCTTTCTGAAATAAGACAGGCAGACAAGAATAGAGAGAAAAAAAAAGGAATGAACAAAACCTCTGATAAATGTGGGATTATGTAAAGAGACTGAATCTACAACTGATTGGTGTACCTGAAAGAAATGGGGAGAATGGAACCCACTTGGAAAACGTATTTCAGGATATCAGCCATGAGAACTTCCCCAACCTAGCTAGAGAGGCCAACATTCAAATTCGGGAAATGCAGAGAACCCCAGTAAAATACTTCACAAAAAGATTATCCCCAAGACACATGATCATCAGATTCTCCAAGGTCAAAATGAAAGAAAAAATGTTAAAGGCAGCCAGAGAGAAAGGCCAGGTCATATACAAAGGGAAGCCCATCAGATGAACAGCAGACCTCTCAGCTGAAACCCTACAAGCCAGAGGAGATTGAGGGTCAATATTCAAAATTTCTTAAATACAAGAAATTCCGACCTAGAATTTCATATCTAGCCAAACTAAGCTTCATAAGTAAAGGAGAAATGAGATCCTTTTCAGACAAGCAAACACTGAGGGAATTTCTTACCACCAGATCTGCCTTACAAGAGCTCCTGAAGGAAGCAATATGGAAAGGAAAGACTGTTACCAGCCACTACAAAAACACACTGAAGTACACAGAGCAGTGACACTATAAAGCTACCATATAAACAAGTCTGTGAAATAACCAGCCAACATCATGATGACAGAATTACATCCCCATATACCAATAATAACCTTGAATGTAAATGGGCTAAATGCCCCATTTAAAAGACACAAAATGGCAAGCCGGATAAAGAACAAAGATTTATTGGTATGCTGTCTTCAAGAGATCCATCTCACATATGATGACACACATAGGCTCAAAATAAAGAAACGGAGAAAAATCTACCAAGCAAATGGAAAACAGAAAAAAAGCAGGGGTTGCAATCCTAGTTTCTAACAAAACAGACTTTAAACCAAGAAATATTAAAAAAACAAAAAAAACAAAAAAGACAAGTTAAAAAGTTCAAATGGTAAAGAGTTCAATTCAACAAGAAGTTCTAGCCAACTTAAATACATATACACCCAAGACAGGAGCACCCAGATTCATAAAGCAAGTTTTTAGAGACCTTCAAAGAGACTTAGACTCTCATGCAATAACTGTCGGAGACTTTAATGCCCCACTGACAGTATTAGACAGATCATTAAGACAGAAAATTAACAAAGGTATTCAGGAACTGAACTCAGCACTGGCTCAAATAGACCTGATAGATATTTATGTAACTCTCCACCCAGAAACAACAGAATATATATTATTTTCATTGCCACATGGCACATACTTTTAAATCGATCACATAATTGGAAGTAAAACACTCCTCAGCAAATGCAAAAGAACTGAAATCATGAAAGACAGACTCTTGGACCACATCACAATCAAATTAGAAATCAAGACTAAGAAATTCACCCAAAACTATACAATTACATGGAAATTGAATAACCTGCTACTGAATGACTTTTGGGTAAATAATGAAATTAAGGCAGAAATCAGGAAGTTCTTTGAAACTAATGAGGACAAAGATATCACATACCAGAATCTCTGGGACACAGCTAAGGCAGTGTCGAGGGAAATTAATAACACTAAACACCCATATCAAAAAGTTAGATAGGTCTCAAATTAACAACCTAACATCACAACTAAAAGAATTAGAGAACCAGGAGCAAACAAATCCCAAAGCTAGCAGAAGGCAAGAAATAACCAAAATCAGAGCTGAACTGAAGGAGATTGAGACACAAAAAAACCCTGCAAAAGATCAACAAATCCAGGAGCTGGTATTTTTAAAAAATTAATAAAATAGACCACTAGCTAGACTAAGAAAAAAGAAAAGATTCAAATAAACACAATCAGAAATGACAAGGGGAATATTACCACTGACCCATAAGAAATACAAACGATCACCACAGAATATTATAAACACCTCTATGCACATAAACTAGAAAATCTAAAAGAAATGGATAAATTCCTGGACACATACACACTCCCAAGACTGAACCAGGAAAAAACTGAATCCCTGAACAGACCAGTAACAAGCTCTGAAATTGAGGCAGTGATAATAGCCTGCCAACCAACCAAAAAAAAAAAAAAAAAAAAAAAAAAGCAGTTCAGGACCAGACAGATTCATCGGTGAATTCTACCAGATGTACAAACAAGAGCTGGTACCATTCCTACTGAAACTACTCCAACAAATTGAGGAGGAGGGACTCCTCCCTCATTCTATGAGGCCAGCTTCATACTGATACCAAAACCTGGTAGAGAGACAACAACAATAAAAAAATAAAACTTCAGGCTGATATTCTTGATGAACATCAATGCAAAAATCTTGAACAAAATACTTGCAAATCAAATACAGCAGCACATCAAAAAGCTTATCCACCATGATTAAGTAGGCTTTATCCCTGGGATGCAAGGTTAGTTCAACATACACAAATCAATAAATGTGATTCATCACATAAAAGAGATAAAGACAAAAACCACATGATTATCTCAATAAATGTGGAAAAGGCTTTTCGTAAAATTCAACATCCATTCATGTTAAAAACTCTCAGCAAACTAGATATTGAAGGAACATACCTCAAAATAAAAGCCATATATGACAAACCCACAGCCAACATCATACTGAATGGGCAAAAGCTGGAAGCATTCCCCTTGAAAACCAACACAAGACAAGGATGCCCTCTCTTGCCACTCCTATTCAACAAAGTATTGGAAGTCCTGGCCAGGGCAATCAGGCAAGAGAAATAAATAAAGGCATCCAAATAGAAAGGGAGGAAGTCATACTATCCCTGTTTGCAGACAATATGATCCTATATCTAGAAAACCCCATAGCCTCAGCCCAAAAGCTTCTTAAGCTGTTAAAGAACTTCAACAAAGTCTCAGGTTACAAAATCAATGTGCAAAAAATCACTAGCATTCCTACACAGCAACAACAGTCAAGCCAAGAGCCAAAACAGGTACAAACTCCTATTCACAACTGCCACAAAAAGAATAAAATACCTACGAATACACCTAACTAGGGAGTTGAAAGATCTCTATAAGGAGAACTACAAAACACTGCTCAAAGAAATCAGAGCTGACACAAACAAATGGGAAAACATTTCATGCTCATGTATAGGAAGAGTCAATATTGTTAAATGGCCATACTGCCCAAAGCAATTTATAGATTCAATACTATTCCTATTCAACTACCATTGAGATTCTTCACAGAACTAGAAAAAACTATTTTAAAATTTGTATGAAACCAAAAGTGAGCCTGAATAGCCAAGGCAATCCTAAGCAAAAAGAACAAACTGGAGGCATCATGCTACCTGACTGCAAACTATACTACAGAGCTACAGTAACCAAAACAGCAAGGTATTGGTATAAGAACATACACACAGACCAATGCCACAGAATAGAGAACTCAGAAATAAGACCGCATACCTACAACCATCTGATCTTTGACAAGTCTTACAGAAACAAGTAATGGAGAAAGGATTCCCTATTCAATAAATGGTGCTGGGATAGCTGGCTAGCCATATGCAGAAGATTGAAACTGGACTCCTTCCTTACACCTTATATGAAAATTGTCTCAAGATGGATTAAAAACCATCTTTAAATGTAAAACCCCAAACTATAAAAACATTAGAAGAAAATCTAGGCAATACCATTCACGACATAGGCACAGGCAAAGATTTCATGATGAAGATTCCAAAAGCAATTGCAACAAAAGCAAAAATTGACAAATGGGATCTAACTAAACTAAATAGCACAGCAAAAAACAAAAACAGAAACAAACCCTATCAACACAGTATGCAGACAACCTACAGAATGAGAGAAAATTTTTGCAAACGATGCATCTGACAAAGGTTTAATATCCAGCATTTATAAGGAACTTAAACAAATTACAAGAAAAAATCAACCCCATTAAAAAGTGAGCAAAGGACATGAAGAGACGCTTTTCAAAAGAAGACACACATGTGGCCAACAAACATGAAAACAAAGCTCAACATCACTACTTACTAGAGAAATGCAAATCAAAACCACAATGAGATACCATCTCACCCCAGTCAGAATGGCTATTACAAAAAGTCAAAACAAACAAACAAATAAAAAACAACAACAGATGCCAGCAAGATTGTGGAGAAAAAGGAATGCTTTTACACTGTTAATGGGAGTGTAAATTAGTTCAGCCATTGTGGAAGACAGTGTGACAATTCCTTAAAGACCTAAACATAGAAATACCAATCGACCCAGCAGTGCCATTACTGGGTGTATACCCAAAGGAATATAAATCATTCTGTTATAAAGACACATGCATGCATATGCTCGTTGTGACACTACTCACAATAGCAAAGACATGGAATCAACCCAAATGCCCATCAGTGATAGACTGGCTAAATAAAATGTGGTACATATACACCAGGGAATACTATGCAGCCATAAAAAAATGAGATCATGTCCTTTGCAGGGACTTGGATAGAGCTGGAGGCCATTATCCTTAGCAAACTAACACAGAAACAGAAAACCAGATACCACATGTTCTCACTTATAAGTGGAAGCTAAATGACGAAGACACATGGACACATAGAGGGGGACAACACACACAGGGGCCTATTGGAGGGTGGAGGGTGGGAGGAGGGAAAGAGGATGAGTAAAAATAACTATTGGGTACTAGGTTTAATACCTGGATGATTAAATAATCTGTACAACAAACTCCCATGACACAAGCTTACCTATGTAACAAACCTGCACATGTACCCCGAACTTAAAATGAAAGTTAAAAAAGAGTAAGAGTCCCTAATCCTACCTACCCAAAGTCATAACACCATTATAAAGGGATGATTTTAAGAAGAAAGAAGAGAGAAAAACAGATAACATAACATGTATTATGAATTATAATGGCACTGAACTCTGTAGTTACAAAAAACCAGCAAGTAATAGACTTTAAAGTTCTAGTGGAAAATTATTATAAATCTAAAATTCTAAACCCATCCAAATAATCCAACAAATGTAAAGATAGAATGAATACATTTTTAGATATGCAAGAAGTACAAATAAAATTTTCTTTTCCATTTTATGTATTTATTTGAGACAGGGTCTTGCTCTGTCACCTAGGCTGGAGTGCAGTGGTGTGATCATAGTCATAGCTCACTGCAGCCTCGAACTCCTAGGCTTATGTGATCCTCCCACTTGGGCTTCCCAAGTAGCTGGGACTACAGGTGCACACCACCATGCCCAGCTAATTTTTAATTTTTTTTCGTAGAGATGGGTCTCCCTTTGTTGCCCAAGCTGGTCTCAAAGTGATTCTCCTGCCTTAGGCTCCCAAATGCTAGGATTACAGGTGTGAGCCACCACACCCAGCCTTTCTTCCCTTTCTTAGAAAGTTTTTAGAAGATATGCTTGGGCCAAGTGGGCAGTGAAAACAATAGATGTTTCCTAGGGTAGTGGTGAAGGAGTCCCATGTTGATAGCTGATCCACGGTTAGAAAGCAATCATTGCCAACAGGAATACATGAATAAAGGATTCTGGGAAAGATTTCTGCAGGCATAAAGAGAGACTTGGCACATTATCTGATAGTGCTGGTATTTTGGAAAATAAAATTTGGAGAAATTTGGCAGATATGATAGAGGATGCCAACAAATTAAAGATAAATACATAGAAAACCAAGCAAATAAGACAATTATTAATTTTAGTAAAACAAAAAATTTATACATTTTTTGGGCAGAGAAAGGAAGGTGTACTACTTGGCTCAACAGATATTAAAATTTAATTAGTAATGCAAACACTAACTTGATTTAAAAACTGTACATAATTATAATGAGAAAATGTAGTAAAGGAAAATGAACTGTGTGAAGAGAATGAAATCTTCTACTACCAACCTAGGAAATTAATAGAAAATACCAAGATGGATAAACCAAGAAATAACAGTGTTGTAAACATTGTTGGCGACCTACTCAGAATCCTTCCTACTAACAATGTAGGGTGGCAATATGCTTACTGGAAAAAATATATGAATTTTCCTGCTTTTACTGCCACTAAGAGTGGTTGTGTTACACATTCTGGCCGGTGCTGCATGATCAGAAGTCACTGGGTGGGGCTTCCCGGAAGCCTTGTTAGAAGTGGGCAGATGTGCCTAGAACATGACTTCGCCTCTCTCTCTTTGCCCTTCGTCTTCTTGCCTGGAACACAGTTGCATAGCCGGAGGGAGCACATCTCTCTTGAGACTCCGAGGCCATAAGCATGAGAAAGAAAGTCACAGTGAAGGAGGCTGAGCAGAAAGAGGGGTCTCAGAGAGGTCCTTGATGGCGTAATGGGGAGCTAGCTGCTGTCTCAGCCCTGGATTGCCTTTGGGCCTCTTTCACCTAAAAAATATCAACTCATCATTTGTTCAGAAAACTGAGATTCATGTAGCTGAAGAAGATACATAAGCATGATATTTAGAAAGTGTGGTGGTAAATAGTTGGTATGGTTTGGATATTTATCCCCTCCAAATCTCATGTTGAAATGTGATCCCCAATGTTGGAGGTGGGGCCTGGTGAAAGGTGTTTTGGCTCATGGGGGCTGATCCCTCACGAATGGCTTGGTGCCCTCCCTGTGGCTTTGAGTGGTACTGAGTTCAGGTGAGAGCAGGTTGTTTAAGGGAGCCTGGCACCTCCTCTCTCTCCTGCTCCCTCTCCTGCCATGTGACATGCGGGGTCCTCCTTTGCTTTCCATGAGTGGAAGTTTCCTGAGGCCTCGTCAGAAGCAGATGCTGGTGCCATGTTTATACAGCCTGTGAGACCATGAGCCAAATGAACCTCTTTCCTTTACAAATTACCCACTCTTGGGTATTCCTTCGTAGCAATGCAAAACAGACTTATATCATAGTTTAAAACAGTTAAAATAATTCAAAGTGGTTCCATCTGGGGGAGGGGAGAGCATGGTAGAAAGTGCCGGGATTTTTTTGGTATAGTTGATGCTATAGTTAGCTCAATTTGATGTTTTGGATACTGTGTATGTATACGTTCAATAAAATACAAGTTAATAAGAAAAAAGAAAAATGTTTCGAATGGGATGCTTGGATAGCTTCCTGTTTTACTTGAAATAAATTCCAAACTCCTTTAATAGATTTTCCATGATCCAGCTGGCCCTGGACACCTTCCTGCTTCATCTTTTGTCACTTTCCCCCTGTCTAATTCCCAGCCATGTTGTCTTCTGTCAGTTTTGTGAACTCTTTCAGTACATGTCACATGAAGCGTCCTCTGGGTCAGTCAGGGTCCAGCAGGAAATGGATGTTAGTGTCAAACTTGGCGGCCACGTAAGTTTAATAAAGGGTGGAGTTGAAGGACACCAACAAGAGGCGATGCTGCACTCTGGGGCTCGCGACAGTCGGGAGCCATCCATCCTCAGGCTTAAAGGACTAAAGAGAGCAGCTGTGTGGGGAAGGTCACCTGATAGGACTGTGGCCTTCGGGAGAACAAGGCTGTGACCCAATGTGTATTTGGACACAAAGATTGCCATGTTCACTGTTAATTAAAGTGATTGGGGCAGTTGTTAATAGGAAAACATCCTGTTTACTTGAACGTTGTGTTGGAAGGATGGTTTAATCTTGTGTGAAAGGCTCTGCCTTTCTGTGCTGTGTCTCTGGTAGTCACATGGGCCAGGGCCTCTCAGGGAACACGTTGAGGCCTCATGCAGTAGAAGCCTTCTTGGGTATGCAGGTACTGGCACAATTCAGCACTTGAGTTTGAAACCAGAGCACAATCAGTATTGACCTGAGAGATGCCGCTGGAAAACTGGCCCGTGAAGATGATCCTGTCACAGTCTTGGTGTCTCGCCCTCCAGAGAGTCAATGCTCCTTCACTGGGGTGGGTGAGCAGCAGAGACAGGGGTATCTGACCCCCCCCAGAACAAAGTGAATCTGACCAGTTAGGTGCCATTGTTGAAGTTGATCACCTTTCCTGAAGCACCTGCCATCAGGGCTGGAGAGGACATCCTGGCCCTCAGGAAATCCCTGCCATATTGCTTCCTATGTCCCAAGTGGTCTCTCACCTCCAGCAGGATGTCCAGCTGGTGCCTCCTGTAGTGCGTGTCTCGAGGGTTGAGGATGGTGGCTGTGCTGTGTGCAGCACTGGTGGTCGTGTTCATGTGGGTGAAAGGTCTGGGTGGGATCAGCTGGTCTAGTTTTTCCATGATTTCCTTTATTCTTAGCTTAGTCTCTGCTGCTGAAACTTCTGGACACAGTGGTGCTTCATGGTAGGAGAGAATATTAGGAAGGTATCCCTGTGATGAAGAAAGATAGGCATCTCTTGTCCTCACCAAAACTGAAATGGCAAAGAATGTGACCTATTATGTGTATGAAGCTGAACCTGTCCTTATTTCATTAACCTTAATAATGCATTTATATCTTTATTCATATATAACTACTGAAGTGTTCAATCTAAAAATTGGCCATAATTAAAATGCTGAAAGTTTTGAGTAAATCACATGAGTCAGTTGTTCCATTTGTACTTTAACCACTTATTCCATAGGATGTTAAAAACCCATTTAAAAAACCCATTGAACCTAAAAATATATGGCTAAGAAAAAATTGTTTGATTAAAAAATGGTTACAATAGCAAATTGAAAGAAGTAATTATTAAGAAATATTACAGCACTTCTGAGTCTTAATAGAATGAAAGGAAAAATCATAATGAAAAATTAACACTTTCAACGGTGAAATGCAAAGACTTTTTTTGTAAAAATTCATTAAATTTTGAATCGGTATCATGTGAACATGGTACAAAACTCAAAAGACACAAAAGAATGAAGTGTGGAAATAAATTTCTCTTTCATTCCTGTCTCTTGCCACATAGTTTTACTTCCCAAATTACTCACTCTTATCCTCCTTATAAATACCTTTCTAGAGTCTATGTGTACATATGTATGTGTACATGCATATATAACATGTTTTCTTTTTTACATAAAATGCATTGTTCTGTGCCTTGCTTTTTTATGTAATGATGTATTTTGAATGTCTTTTCATTTCACTACATACTGAACTCTCTCAGTCATCCATTAAGATGGATGCACAGCATTCTACTGTATGGATTATTTAAGCAGTCTCTCATTGCTGGACGTATAGATTTTCTTAATCTTTTGCTATTACAGTATTGAAAGTATAATCTTGT
Source organism: Pan paniscus (assembly GCF_029289425.2). Lineage (NCBI taxonomy): Eukaryota > Metazoa > Chordata > Mammalia > Primates > Hominidae > Pan > Pan paniscus. Next base: position 115,252,398 of record NC_073258.2, read on the forward strand.
ATTTGCATCCTGGAAATGGAAGCTTAAAAGCATGCCCTGTTCTGAAAAATAGAAAGGTTTGTGTTTTTGTTCTAGTGATATCTTTCTTTCTTTCTTTTTTGAGACAGGACCACTCTATCGCCCAGGCTGGAGTGCAGTGACACAATCATGTCTCACTGCAGCCTCCATCTCCTGGGCTCAAGTGATCCTCCTGCCTTAGCCTCCCAGGTAGCTGGGACCATCAGCATGCACCACCACACCCAGCTAATTTTTTGATATTTTGTAGGAATGAGGTCTCACTATGTTGCCCAGGCTGGTCTCAAACTCCTGGGCTGAAGTGATCCTCCCACCTCAGTCTCCCAAAGTACAGGGATTAGAGGCCTGAACCACCATGTCCAGCTGTGATTTTCTTTACATAACACACAAATTTATATATATATTTACATAAAATACTTCATCTTTTCTTTATTCAGCAGTGTTTATTGACTCCCTAGCATAAACAGTGACTAAAATATTTATTTATACTTCCTTGCTCCAACTTTTTCCTCTCTGACTGTATTTTTTGCTTATTTATCTTTGTGTTCACATCTATTTTCTTAAAAGCAAGTTTTAATAAACTATATATTTATATGTATCTTGTTAATATATTAAGTAATATCTTTTAAAATGAGGCTAAAAATGTTAAGGAAGTATCTTCACCTGTCCTTCACCAACTTTTTTAATTTACAACATTTCTGTATTGTCATAGTATATAATATTTACATTGTTTTCCCTTTATAATATCCATAGTTTTGTTTTATTTTGTTCTTTGGTTAGTACTATAATTAAGTGGATTCAGTACTTGTCATTATTCTGTTTCTAAGAGTCTTTATCATTTATCTCTTGTTTAGCTGAAGCTAGTCTTTTATTTTATTTTTTTTTTAAAGAAGAGCTTATGAGAACTATATCCCCTGAGTTTGTTGTAATAGTTGGATTTTTTAAAAAGTTGAATCTATAAATAACCTGGGATCTATTTGATATGTGGTATGAGGTGAGAATACAAATTAACTTGTAACCTCCAGTAGTGTACAAGATCTAGAGAAACAATTTTGCTTATTACTTCTTTAACCTTCAGAAAGATGAAACTATCCAAGAAACAAATTAAGAATTAATATATGCTTTCCTTTGAGGAAACTGAGAGGAAACTGAGACTTCAAACAGAAAAACATGTGTTCAGAGAATTTGAGGGTGTAGCAGAGAAAATAGTTCAAATAATTAACTGTAGGGCCCTGGTTGGGAAGAAAAGGAAATTGGAACCAGAAGGGATCTGATAAGATGAAAGAAAAGGGAAGAAACAAGGAAAGAGTGCCTAGCATTCGATCTATTTTTGTTTACTGAATCTGTGACTGAATTCAGAGTTTCTGGGAGGTGCAATGAGAATGAGCTTATAGGAAATAAAGAAGATTAAGAGGCTGTGGTTAGAAAGTAAGTATGAAAGGGCAGTCTTTCTGAAGTAGAGCAATTCAGGTGATAACAAGGTTCAAGGTGTGGCCCTCAAAGTGGGTTGTCAAAACACATTAGATTTGCAGGTACTGGTATTTCAAAAGAAAAATCACCATAAAGCTTCAATTTTGAATTGATTTAGAGGGGACCTAATGGAAGGGTTTTGGGAAAAGATGAAGATTTAGCCAGATACCTGATCATTCAGTGAATATGAGGCAAACAGTAGATGCTATGAGGTTAGTCCTATCTTATGTTCCTTTTACAGATTAGGCAATTAAGCAAGAAGATGTTAAGTAGTTTGCCTATAGCCACACAATTAATAACTACCAGAGTCAAAATTCAAATGCAGACAGTCTGTTGCTAAGCCTGTGATCTAACATTTCTGCTACCAGTTGTGTTTGGGGTGGGGGTGTGCTGTTGCTATTAATTTTACTTGAATGCAATCCTAGGGTTGGTGGAGAGACTGAGGAGCACACAAAAGCTCCTGGACCAGATCTGTCTTATACTAGGTGTGGTAGGGACATTCAGGCAAGGGTAGGACACTCAAGAGCCTAATCAAGAGCAATTCAAAATTTAGTAGGAGTCGCGAGTTAAGAGAAAACAGATTTAACTCTATCCATCTTGCTTACCTTGGTCTCTCAGATTACAAAATTATAGATACAGTGACAGAGTATCAAATCTTTCCCAATTAATAAAACCTACATGTCCATAATTCATCACCAGATAATTTAATGCTATACTCTTGGTCTGACCTGGGATAGATTGAATTCTGAGATAGATTTTATTCCATAAGTGGAGAAAGTAAGCCTTATTATTATTATTATTATTGAAAAACTTTTTTGGAATTCAGATAGTTGTAAAAATGATCTATATAATGAGCCTTAACAGAAGTGCCACATTATTTTACAAATCATCTTATCTGAAAATAAGAGCACACGCAAGGAGAGGAATGGACACAAAGCCACATGAAAAGATGGTCCCTTTTGTACATGCTGTTCCTTCTGGAATGCTTTCCCACCTTTTCCTCTGGGTTACTTTCTCTGTCCCTTCTCTTCTGCCTCTCTGAGCCCTACTTCTTCTTCTAGTTTTGGCTTAGATATCACTTCCTCTGGGACGCTTTCCCCAAGCCCCCATCCCTGGGGTGGGTGACCCATGTGTTCACCCTGGCACCCTTCCATAGTGGGCATCATGCAGTATTGCAATAGCCTGATACTTACTGGTATTCTCTCTATATCATCGTTAATGAGGACAGGGACCACACCTGTCCTGTTCAGCGCTGTGTCCTCATCTCAAGGCCTACCATATAATAGTTGATGAGTAAATCCGTGTTTATTGAATAAATGATTCTCAGACCAGAACCTTGTTCTTCCTTACAGCTGCTTCAATGTCTTCTCTGTTGGGATCTTTCAGGTTCTCAGTATATATCATTAGCATAATCAAAAAGGAGGGAACTTGAAGACAAGGCAATTAGTGGCTGTATGTAAATTTTTTGGAAGACCTAGGTTTCCTGCTTCTTAGATTATTTGTCCCTTCCCTACACAATAATGTCAGCTCCACATCCCTCTTCCCTTACCCAGAAATCAGGAGGTGGAAAGAAGTTCCATGATTATTCTCACTATAAACACAGCATTTTGGTCCCTTGTTCATAGATGATCATGGTGCTACTCTGTTTTATTTTGATTCTTCCTTCTCTCAGTTCACAGAAGATTTATTTTTGATTAATTTCTGAAATGTGCTGTGTCCCTTTTTTATGTACACTACCATTTATTTTCTGTTTTATGTCATGTTCTAGATACACAGAGATACAGCATCACTTATTTGACAAATATTTATTGCTTGCTACTATGTGCTGGGCCCAGTGCTAAGGACTAAAGATGAATAAAATGGTTCCAATCATGGAGCTGGGATCACAGCTGTGCATCTCCATGAAGGATGCTTCCTCCACTCTGGTGAGTTGGAAGAGAATAGAGAAACCAGAGGTTGGGGGTCAGGAAGTAAGGGGAGAAGGAGGCTTGGTGGGAAACTGACATCAAGGTGGCACACAGACCATTTAGGGGCCTTCATAAACCATGCCCTGATGGAGGTCCCAGCTGCACCCCTGGTGGCTCTGCTCCCACAGCTTTGCATCTGCTAGTCCTCCTCTTTGTTATAGCCACACAAGTACCAGGGGGAGGCACATGCCATGGATTACAAAGTGACCCTTAGGAATGCTGGGAACAGGTTCACAAGGTGCATAGGTGCCTGGATGTCTTGGCTTCCTGTGAGGTTGGAGCAGGCTCTGTAGTACGCGATGATGGGACTTAAGTGTTCCCACCCTCTGGGTATAAATTTTGGGTTGAATGTGGCTGTCTGCTGTTTGGTGCTTATCTTCACACCAGCACTCCTTTTTCCTTACCAAGAGCTGCAATTAACACAATTCAGGCTTTGAGACCAGAAACAGTGGCGGGAATCACTGTGCTCAGCAACATCTGCCTTGCCTCTCGGAGATCTGCTGAGAGGTACAGAAAACTTTAGGATTAGCTCAGCACATTCAGCCCCACAGCCATTGCTCTGTGCTCTAAGTGTTATACCTTTAGGCTGTAAAACATGCCTAGATAGCCAAAGGGCCACATGGAATATTTCAATGAAGGAAAATCCTATCTTTAAAGAAGATGCTGCCAGCTACCAGCCTCAGGTGAAGACTGGAAAAATAAACCTTGACAAAAAGGGAATGTTTTTACTGTATGTAAGAGCACCTTGTTTTTGTGAATGGGGTTCTTGTCTGGATGTCTGAAGATCTTTTGGATATATTTGGAAATTGAAATCTTAATTGTTGGAAATTGAATAGATAGAAGGGGGAATTGAGAAATGGGGAGACCATCACTTTGCTCTGAGGTATCCTTTGCTCTGTGGTGACACCTCAAGAGTGTCAAAAATCTTGACTCATCCAGGGAAGGGCTGTGAATTAACAGAAGTGTTTTTGGGGAATAAAAAGGAAGCTTTTAACTCTGTGTTTGCAAATTTACTTACCTCAGCCCAGGAAGGTTAAATGTAAGTTAATTTGCACTTATATTGGATACAAGGTGAGAGAACTAGAAATTAATTTCTTGAGTTTACTGTGAAATTTTGAACATTTACATATTCATGCTATAAAGAAGTATTTCCCTAGTTAATTTCATGCAAAGTGACAGCTTTTTCAACATATTTAGCATATCAACAAACCACTTTTATTAGTAATGACAGGCGTATTAATAACAGGGACAAGATTTCCAGATTTCCTTTTCTTATAAGACCACAACCATTATTAACCCCAAGAACAAAACCAGAATGTCTAGGCATAATGTGACCAAGGTTGCCGATGGGGTGACAAAATTGACCCCACAATCTTGAGAAACACAGCCACACACCTTTTATGAGCCTTTTATATGACAGATGTTAAATTTGGATAACCATTTTTCAAATTATACATATTTTTCTAAAGATACTTTACAGAAAATGCTTTCCCCCCAGTTTGGCAAAAAGGTTCATTCTGTGAGCCCACTGAATTCGTATTAATAATAAAGTACATTTCACTATCATATGCTGTTCTCTCATTGTTCTATCCCATTAACACTTATTCCTGGTTGTAGATTCTGGAGCTTTCTAAAGAGATGGTAAAACCTCTTTCTAAAGAGATGGTAAATGTTTTAATAAAGTTCACTTTGGGGGAAAAAGAAGCAAAACTTAGTCTCTTTCCTCAAGATGTTTACAAGCTATTAGAGATAACAGATACTTTTAAAAATACATGTTTTTGTTTCTTTTATGGAGTAAATGACAAAACACTGTGGAAACATTATTCTTTCTCGGGGTGTCAGGGAAAGCTTCACAGAAGAATAATTCAATCTGGTTTTAAAGGGTGATTGGGAGTTTGACAGGTGGAAGGAGGGGCAGGAGGGCATTCTAGTCAGAAGGAGCAGCGTGTAGAGTGGTGCAGAGGCTTCAGAGACTGATGTATTTGAACACGTATTTGTCTTGTGTGTGGGACATTTAAAGAAATTTATGTATGTATCTTTTATTTTTTATTGCATACATTTAAGGTAAACAGTGTGATGTTTTGATATACATATGCATAGTGAAATGATTACTGTAGTCAGTATATTAACATATTCATCACTGAACAATTACCTTTTGTTTGTTTGTTTGTTTTTTGAGACAGAGTCTCGCTCTGTAGCCCAGGCTGGAGTGCAGTGGTGCCATCTCGGCTCACCGCAAGCTCCGCCTCCCGGGTTCACGCTATTCTCCTGCCTCAGCCTCCTGAGTGGCTGGGACTACAGGCGCTCGCCACCGTCCCCCGCTAATTTTTTTTTGTATTTTTAGTAAAGACGGGGTTTCACTGTGGTCTCGATCTCCTGACCTCGTGATCCTCCCGCTTCGGCCTCCCAAAGTGCTGGCATTACAGGCGTAAGCCACTGTGCCTGGCCACAATTACCTTTTTAATTGAGGTAGAATACCTAAAATCTAGTCTCTCAGCAAATTTTCCATATACAATATTAACTGTAGTTCTCATGCTGTACATTAGCTCTCTAGACATTCATCCAATAGAACTGCAAGTTTGTACCCTTTGACCTACATCTGCCTGTTTTCTCTTCCTCCCAGCCTGGATAACTACCATTCTACCCTGTTTCTATGTGTAGTTTTTAAGTTCCATATATAAGTGAGATCAAGCAATATTTTTCTTTCAGTATTATTTCTTTCCTTCAATATTGTTATTTTACTTAGCATAACGTCCTCCAGGTTCACCCATGTTATTGCAAATATAGCAGCATCTCCTTTTGTAAGGCTGAGTGATATTCCATTGTACATATATACTGCAAATTATTTATCTGTTCATCTATTGATGGGCACTTATGTTGTTTCTCTGTCTTGGCTATTGTGAATAATGCTGCAGTGAGCATGAGAATGCAGATATCTCTATGAAGTGCTGATTTCATTTCCTTTGGGATACTCAGCAGAGGGATTGCTGGGTCATATGGTAGTTCTGTTTTTAGGGGAACTGCCATACTGTTTTCCATAATGGCTGTACCAACTTACATTCCCACCAAGAGTGTATGAGAGTTCCCTTTGTGTGTGAAAATATTACCATCTCCTCATTTTTAGCAGGCACCTATATATACTGATGACTTCCAAATTGAGCATCTTTCTTACAGATCTCGCTCCTTCATAGGTGGTGTTGTATACTTTACATTGCATCAAATCATGTAGGACATAATGACCAGTTGTCCTGCTGTTATAAAGCTTTAAAATTAATAAAGCTAAGTTTGAGCAGTGGATTCAGAAGTGACAGCCTGCTATATCCATAGTAAAGTTCCAATCAAACCTTTTAAAAAAGTTCATTCACTGATGATCTCTGCCTTACTTACTTATTTGAGTAGAAGTTTTTAAATGGTGCTTTCCTAATTCTGTCATTCTTTCTGTATTCATTAGCTGTAATTCTTCCAAAAAGAAGAAATTTCCCTTATCTATTAGGGTTATTGATTTTCTCTTTAACAGGAAAGAGGATAAATGTTCATATATTTCCCTTTTGTTGCCAATTTTCAAAATAAGGGTTTACCCAACTCCACTTACGACACATGAGAGATTTTGCTTTTATTCTTGCATGTCTCTTTTTGTATTGTTATGACCTCATGGATTTTATATATTATGTATTTCAATTAACTGCAGTCATTCGTCTTTTTGATGCTAAAACTAATCTATCTATGGCCAATGAAGAGACTCCTTTGGGTTACCTCCTCTGTTCCATGATATGATTCCATTTGTCTTTGATTATTTGCTTTCTGGCATAACAAGATATCCAGGCTCATGGTATATATATTTTCTGTTCCAGTCCTGGAATCAGCCTTCCCTTCAAGGATGCCTCTTTTCTTTTATTGAGGAAGGGTTCTTAGACATCACAGTCAGGGTGCTAGGAGTGATTATTGCTAATGGGTTATCATTGCTCCTAGGCCTTTTCAATAGACAGAGCTAGGAAATATCTATATTGGAAATAGAAAGCATCATGAATTTGTACAGATATTTTCAAATCAGCTTAATAACATGGCTTTTAAAAAACTTCTTTAATATTTTAAACAAGCATCAGAACCAGGCATGGTATAGTCATTCTTCATGTCTGATTCTCTTGGTTTTGCATCCCTTATCAGTTGTCATTGTCCTTACATAGCCTTCCTCCCCAAACAGATTCTTTTAAATTTATTTTCCTTAGTTCCTAAAATGAGTAAAACTTACTTTACAATACATGTGGGATTATGTGCAGAGATTGGTTCCTAGTGATTTTGTGTAGTATTTATCCCTTAGCAAATGTAGTTTAAGAACATGTTAATCTGATTTCCAATCACATGATCAGGTGGGTGGATAGTATCAGTGCCATATGCAATGGTCATGTCCCAGGCATCAATGATGCCCACGTTGAGGTCTTTGAAAATATCCTTCATGATAAGATAGTGAATATAACCATGGAAGTCTCCAAACCTCTCTGTCTCTATGTGCATCTCCCTGATGTTTTCTGTCTTAATAATCACTTTAGTGGTTGGGCTTCTTAGGAACAGCCTTTCAATAGCCTTTCGAACACCGATGGCCCTGCGAATAAAAATGTCAATGGGAAATGGTCTAAAGTGCTGGCCAAAGGTGATGACGATGGCTGTGTTTTTGTCACCTGATAGCCGGTCAATTTCCCGAGGGATATAATCATGATCTATCAGAGAGTAGAGCTGGAAAGTGACGAAGGGATAGCTATGTTTTTTCCATTGAATCTGAGTGTGTCTTTCTGCATCCAGAAGCAAATGTTTCTTAAAGATTCCAGTTTCATGAAGATCAAAAAACTTCAGTGCTGATAAAAAAAAAATAGATGTTTTAAATAGAAGATAATGGTTAATATTCATGAAAAAGAATGTCCTATCATTTAAAATACCCACCCCACCTAGATAATTGCTCACTGGAGCCTTTCTACTCTCTAGGGTACAGTACCCCCAGTTCATACATGTAAAATGTCAATCAAAAATGTAAAGTTTTCACTGGAATTTTAAAAGAAGACCAACATTTCTTATGAAAGAAGGAATAAAATACATTTTAAATGTAAAGGTTCAAATCCAGAAAGCCAAATGAAGTAAAAAACAAAATAGCTCAAAAGACAGAATAGAGACCTCATTAAAAGTACTTTAAAACCAGCCTGAATTTCTAAGAGAATATAAAGTAACTACCTACTTTTTACAACTTTGGGGAAGTAGTAGATCCACTGACGTAGCGTAGAGTCTCCCAGGAGGTAAATGAGTTTGCCTTTCAAACAGCCATTTATCTTAATTGTGTCTAACTGAACCTGGTTGCAAAATGTTGTTATCCATTTTCCTTGTAAAGTATAACCACCAGGGACGGGAGGCTTCATTCCAACTTGGCATTTCTCTTCTATTTTTTCACTCTCTGGTAACAAAGACACTCGTAAATGATTTTATTGGCATAAGTTAGACATCTAGCCTTCTTTCCTGGTCCTTCATTTTCTTGCTCTCTTTCCCCCTTCCTGTAATGCCTATTTCCTTTTTCTGTCCCTTTCTAGTCCTATTCTTTGATCATTAGCTTTGCTTCAGGCACTTCTTCTTATTCCTTTAAGAGATTTTGAGTCATCTTGCCTTCTGTCTAATTCCTTTTCTCCTATATTTGGTCATTAGCTAAATCTTGACGTTCTATCCTTTCTTTGACGTTCTATCCTTTTTTCCTGACTCTGTGGTGACTTCTTTGTCTCTTACCCAAATGATGTTAGTGGTCTGCCAGTTGGTGCCGCTGTATAAAATTCTTTACCTTTGTTTCATTAATGAAGGAATGAATAATCTTAATTTTTCCGTGTTCAAAAAATGGCTTAAAATATGTACATTAAATATAAAAACCTCAAATAGTATAATAGTCACCTAGCTTGACAATTTTTTGTAAAACCAGACTTTGCTAAAAGCAACATGCAACATCCAATACAAACCAATATTCTGAGATAATCCAGGAAGTTTCACTAGAGTTTCAGGCTCTGTTTGCGCATAGTCTGCCTTCCATTACAGGTAGGTAGCAGTGCAGCAAATGTCTTGTTATGGCATAACAAAGGGCATCCAATTTCTCCTGTCATGTTTCCTTACCACTCTCTATGCTGCCATCCCATCACTGAGCCAATGCCTTGTATTTTAGGATTTGTTATATCAGGACTTCTATACTGATACTACGTTCTGTATGAGATAGGAAACCAGTTTGAATGCTGTAAGAAAGACCAAGATAATAATGACTTAAAAATAAAAGATTATTTCTGTCTCACATAACAGGCCTGGAGTGAGAAGGCCAGGGCTAATATGCCATTGCATGGTGTCAGGGACTCTTGTTCCTTCTATGTTGTGGCTATGACATTCTTACTGTGTGGCTTTAATCTCATGGTCTAATTTGGCTCTTGCCATTCTCACATTATATCTAAAGTTCGGCTAGTAGTAAGGGAAGAAATGGATAGGGAGGGCCCGTTGTTTTGCTTTTAAAGCATGACCTAGAAGTTTCCCACTCACACTCCCGGAAAAAACTTAGTCATGGCCACAACTAGATATAAGAAAGGATAGCCATGGGTCTAGCCACAAACTGGTTTCTATTACTAAAGAAGGAGAAGGCAGTGAATATTGGGGAACCATCAGCAGTTTCTGCTTTACCCTCCTTGCTTAGTTCCTCAGAGGCCTTGCAGTCTCTGGCTGCCTATGTCCACAGAATAGTGCATCATTACATGGTTGTATTGTATTTGTAACCTATGGATAAAGTGGTAAAACGGTGCTGGTGGCAGAATTGGAAAGTGCACCTGGAATAGCTCTTAAGTCCTGGTGATTTGGCTTACTAAAGGGAGTTTGTATAATCCTATAATTATGTTGGAATTACAGTGTGATATTGATGGGTTTCTATGAGGCTTGATAGCATTGCACCCTAGATGATTGAATACCATGACCCTGGAAACTTGAGATTCATAGTTATTAAGTATTCTTTATCCTAATAATGTACTGGCACACTTTGCTGAGAACATAGCCTTTAAGTGTATTGTTGTAAACCCTATGTTGTGTAATATTTGTGTGTCAGGTATTCATTTTGCCATGTCTCAAACTTATAACAAATTTGCTTATGATTACTCTTACATGTTTATTTTACTTAATAGTTTTAGAATAAGCTTGAGCATTTTGAACAGTATGTGGGTAATAATATCAGGATTCTGTATATCAGGCAAAAGCAACTCCATTTTAGATGCTAATCTGCTATGTTGGCTCCTGATTAACCCCGGTTTATCTAGTGTTTCTTGTATAACAACAGATAATTATGGTAAATCTTGCCCGTAGGTCAAACAGCCTTGGTGGTATTGTACTTCAATTGTCCTGTATATCCCATCTGAACCACCCTTCCCTTATGCTCTGTAAGCCCTAGGTCTGGGGGTAATGGTGTGGAGATCCACCATCTTCTCTCAACAATGGAGACATAAACATGGCTTCTGCTTGTAAGTCCCTACTAAATGTTTCGAGAAACTGGATGTGTCAGACTCTTTTGTGGCCTCTCAGCTTCCTCAAACTTTGGGAGTAGGTTTGCATAGATCTGCCCACTGAGAAATAGATTCCATTATATTTTTTATTAGATAGGGAGACTAATAGTCCCCCAAAGATATCCACATCCTAATTCTTAAAACCTGTGAATATGTTGAAGCAGAAGATATAAAAAGAAAAACAAGTTTTCCTGTACTAGGCTGACCCACTCTAAGACCCAGGGAAGGGCAGGGCTCTGTTGAGGCTTTGGTAGCATTATCAGCAGAGCTGGGTCCCAGAAGGGATGGGCTTCAGAGTCTCTCCCTCCCATCCCAAAGCAAGGTTGGGAAAAACAAGTTTTTCTCATTCAGCTTCCCCCTTCCCCCCTTACTATTCTTAAAATTATCTTTGCAAGTTTTGTAAGTGCCTGTTTTTCCCTTCTGTGCAGCACAGCGAAGGTCACAACATATGCCTGAGTTGCAACACCTGGCTTGAGTTGTAAAACCTGTCACTGTTTGATAAACTGCCTTTGTTCTGCTTCTGTAAGCTTGCTTGCCCGCCCTGTAGGTTTTGCACCATTTAGTGAAGTGTATATTCAAGCTAGCCAATACCCTTTCAGGTACATGTATAAGAGTCAAGCCCTGTCTTTGTTCGGGGCTCAGCCTTTGGAAGTTAATCCACTGGGCAGGTAGCCACCTAAATAAAATCCTCTTATTCCATCCATTGGTCTCTCCTGTCCCTTAATTCCCACAACAATGTTGCCTTTTCCAGATATGACCAGGGTATGGCCTTTGAGATGGAGAGACTATCCTGGATTACATGGGTAGGCCCAATCTAATGTCATTGGTCCTCAAAAGTGGAAGAGGGAGGCAGAAGAGTGGGTCAAAGATGTGACAGGAAAACTTGACCCTCTGCTGTGGCTTTGAAGATAGAGGAAGAGGGCTGCAAGGAATGTGGGCAGCCTTAAAAACCTGGAATAAGCAAAGGAACAGATTCTCCCCTGGAGCCTCCAGGAAGGAACATGCTCCTGCTCTACCTTGGGATTAGCTCAATGAGACCAGCATTGGACATCTGGACTACAGACTATAAGATGTTATATTTTTGTTTTTAAAGCCACTTTATTATAGCAGCAATAAGAAAATGATACATAGACAACTGACATTCTTTTAAATATAAAGTCATCCCATCTAGAGACAGTGTTTTTTCCTTCTATTTATATGAATTTTATTTTATATTCCTTAGTGACTTTTTAAATTGCCTTTCTGCAGATCATGCTTTTGTTAAATTGTGAATTTGCATTTTAAACCACAAAGTGGATCATACCACTCTCTTCCTCAGTTGGTTTCTGTGGCTTTCAAGTCTACTGAATAATCACTGAAATCCTCAGCATGACACTTGAGAACCTTCATGATTAGGTTCTTCCTCTCTTTCTAGGCTTATCCTCTGCTGCATTCCACAATATGCTCACCCCATTGGCCTATTGAAGAAGTCCATGATGACTTTGCTCATGACGGGAATTATCAGGTAAAAAGTGTTAGATAAAAAATACAGGACACCGTATTAAATTTGTATTACTTCTAACAAGGAATAATTTTTTAGTGTAAGTATGGTCCATGCAATATTTTCCCCTTTTCTCAATGTATATATGACAGGTAATTAGAAATTACTCATATTCATTTGATTCCCTGTATTATTATTTGCTTAAATCCAGCAACACTACCCATGATCTTTATGAGGTTTCTCTTCTTCATTCTCTGACTACACATATCCTTCAGGACTCAGTCAAATACCAACTTTAACATAAGCTCTTTTGCCTCTTTACTGTCTTCATAGAGTTCGTAGATTGAATGTCTTTCACATTGCAAGCTAACTGAGCATTTATTTTTCTCCATTTGTCCATAATGCCTGATATCTATTCAGTGCTCAGTAAATGTTTGCTGATCCTTTTGTAGTTCAGAATCATGATGATTGGGTTTTCATGCTCATGTGTGAGATGTGCCTCCCTCAAACCTTGTTATGACATCAGCACATTACCCATATGATGTGAGGAAAAATAAATAAATAAACATTTGTGGAATAAATGAATAAATGGTGGCAATAAATTATTATGAGTTGAAGTAAGTATCATGATGGATGTTATCGGTAAACTAAGATAGACTTTATAAAAAGTTGTTTTAAAGCTAAGGTAGTATAAATATTCTTTCATAAGTAACATGGCTTTGTGTTTGTCTTTAAAACATATAATCAGATGAAAGCTCCATATAAAATTGGTAATTGCATCAACTAAATGTTAGGGGGTTATGCCAACAGAGAGTTAGGAAACCAAAACCGAAAGTTTTCCTATTCTGAAGCTGTAGATATCCGTCCTTCAAAGACATTTGCACAGTGCCTAAGACTCTAGGAGATGAACTCTCAGGTTTAAACACGAATGTAGATACTAATACTTTCTCCTTTTGGATATATCAAGATGTAATCTCCTATAAACATTTTGAAATCATTTCCTTGAGTTCATTTCTCCCTTTAAAGTCCAGCATGATTGACATCATAGACATCTGCTAGGAATTGTGCTCCAGGAGAACTACAATTATTTAGGTTAATGCTGATAAAAGTTTCCTCTGAGCATCACCTAACTCAGGACAGAGCCAACTTACTGTTACAATTAGTGACATCAATGTGTTTACGATCCTTCATCATTTCAACTCCCACTTTGGACCTTCAAAAAAAAAATAGAACAATAAATTAGCCTGCTCTCTGCCCACATAACACAGGTGAATCATCTGCTTGTGAGTGAAGGAAAATTTTTAGTTTTCTATAACTGGAAGCTGTTATTATTGTTGTAAATTTTAGATATATTGGGTATTGTAAATGAGTGAGGATTTTGGAAGACTTTCTACCCTGCTGAGAGCACCTGAAGTCCAAAGCAGCTCTACCGATCTGCCACATGTAATCAGTGTGTCCTGGAATTTTAGAATCAAAATATTTATCTAATTTACAAGTTCTCTTCTCTCTTTCTGCTTCCACATCTCCTATTCAAGTTTGCAGAATAGTTTCCTTGGATTACTGTGAGCCTCTAATTGGTCATGCAAGTCTCAGTTTTATCCCACCTAAATTTTTCAATCCGACTGCCAGAGCACCCTTTCTCATTGCAAATCCAACTGCACTACTGCTTACATCCCTTTATTGTCTCCCCATCATGTACCCAAGGAATCCAGCCTTTTTGGGTGGCAGGTAGACCTTTTATCAGAGGGCCTCTGCTTCATTTTTAATCCACATTTCCTGCTATGATTACCTTTGACTTTTCTGACAAACTTGCTTTCTGAAGATCATAAGCTTTATGAAGGAAGGTAATGTGTGTGTCTGGTCCACTGCTGTATCCTTAATATCTATCAAAGTGACTGGCAGAATGTAGTGTTGAATCCGATGTGTTAATAAATGTACCTTACATTTCTTTCCTCCAATTGATGAAAGATCACTCTTCCTGCTTGAAAGCTCTTACTCACACTTTGTTTCAAACCTCTGTATATGGCCATGAAAGTGGAGGAAGGAAGAAAGGGATTAAGGGGAGAATGAGGACCCAGGTGCCAAGTATAACAGATATAAGTGGTACCTGATTTCCTGCTATAGATGTCTCTCCAGGTGCCATCCTGAGAAGAGAAAGGATCAGCATGTTTTCATCCTTACTAGGATTTAGGCATAAGGATGGTTGATGGGTAGGAAGAGATTTGATGAGATGTACCATCAGAGATAAAAGGGAGGGAACAGAAACTTAACTGTGCTTTTACTTTTCAGAAGGGAGCCAGGGACTATAGATCAGGAGCCAAAACTTGGATAATGAGGTAAGATTCTGGAATGCATGTTATTTTGTCATGTTTGGTGCCTACTCTTAGCATATTTTTTTTGAAAGCTTATGGAAAAAAGACTCTAAACTTGACTTTGAAAACTGCTAGAAAGGGATTTCTGTGAACCTAGCATTCTACTCTGTCACCAAGCTGAGGAAAAATAAATCTTCGTGGGGGAAAATAAAAGGGTACTGGCAGAATTGAAAGAGAAAAGGAAATGGACTGAGCCTCTGAGACTTATGCAAAGTTAGCCAATGAGCAAAAGTCTCTGGGACTGATAGATGTCTTAGGGCTTGGCTCACAGTTCTGGGATTTGTGATAACAGATAGTTATCCTTTGCAAATCCTCAAAGTGGCCCATGAAGCGACCCTGATGGTTCATTCTAATCAACAAAGTGGTTTTCAGGTTAGTGGATAACAGGGAAATCAGGAAGTGAGCCTCTGTGAGTCAGGGGAGAAAAGCATGGCATTGCCACAGCCATGATTGATAGAGGAAACATGCTTCCACCCCGGTTTGTGGAGGCCTGTTGAACCAGGGGTTTGCAGGAATCACTAGGTCACAACATGAGGAGTAAGAAGGACTCCTCCACCCTGAGAGGTATATACTGAGGAATATCCGATCATGGGATCAACTGGAGAAAACCAGTAGAAATTGGCTTTTTAGAAAGATCACTCAGTGTAGAGAATGGATTAGAGAGGGTATGACTGCTGGGAGAGAGACCAGTTGGGAAGCTGGTATGGGTAATCTAGATGAGATGATGATGGTGTGAACTTGAATAGCAGCACTGTGCGTGGGGGGAAATGGATCAATGCAAAGATATTTAAGGGGCAAAATTAACAAAATATGATATAGGAGGTGAAGGAGCATGGATGTTATCATACACTTATCAAGGAATCTTTTTTTCAGTGGAACATCTATGAACACATAGAAGAATGGTTATAGCAAAACACATGACTGAATGGGACAATATAGTGAAAATGCAAACTTTGGCCTAGAGTAGTGAGTAGAGGCCCTAAGAAGACAACACATGTCTTACCTTGAGTACAGGAGGCCTCTGAGTCATGCTCAATGTTGCAATGGGCAATGTAGCTCTGACTGGGGCACTTCTCAGGGGACACTTCTCAGTATACATGAAAAGTATACTCACCTGTGGAAAAGGCTGTTTTCCTTGTCTGTAAGATAAGATACCTCTCTATTCCGGGTGGTCATGTAGGTCAGAGCCTCACAGGGCATGTGTTGAGGCTTCATACAATAGAAGGCTTCTTGGTCTCTGTCATCCAGATATTCACAGAGTTCAGCACTTGAGTTTAGGGTCAGGCCACATTCAGTGAAGACATGAGAGGTGCCATTAACAAATTTGCCTTTGTAAATAATTTTATCATAGCCTTGGTTCCTTGCCCTCCAAAGAGCCGACGCCCCTTCACTGGGGTGGATGAGCAGCAGAGACAGGGAGACCTGGCCCTCCCAGAACAGAGTGAAGCTGACCAGGTAGGTACCGTTGTTGAAGTCCATCACCTTTCCTGAAGCACCTGCCATCAGTGCTGGGGAGGACATCCTGGCCCTCAGGAAATCCCCACCATATTGCTTCCTCTTCCCCAAGTGGTCCCTCACCTCCAGTAGGATGTCCAGCTGGTCTCCCCTGCAGTACGTATCTCGAGGGTTGAGGATGGTGGCTGTGCTGTGTGTGGCACTGGTGGTGGTGTTCACGTGGGTGAAAGGTCTGGGTGGGATCTGCTGATCTAGTTTCTCTATGATTTCCTTTATTCTGAGTTCAGTCTCTGTTAGTGGCTTTAATGGTATCAGTGATGTTTTAGGGAATAAGGACTTTGCAGAGTTGTTCCAGTAATGGACGGAGATGGATAAGTTTAGAGCAGACCAAAGCTGAAATGACAAGGATTGTGATATACTATGAAATTAACCTGTCTAATCATTTTTACTTATTATGAGTTTGAATATTTGTTTACAGTGAATATTTGTATAATTGAATTCAATTTGTTACCAAATTGAATATTTGGTAACAAAGTGGCATAATAAACCAAAAGAGAAGAGAAACAAGGAAATGAGATATTATGATGATGATGATATAATATTATTATATATTATTATCAATGTTATTTAAATTGTGACAATTTTGTATAAAATGTAAACATTTACACTTTTACCTCAATATTTTAGAGAATGTCTGAACAGTTGTAGATATATTCAATCCAAAATATATAGCTCAGAGAATAATTATGAACAATAAACTGGTGATGATGTTTACTCTTTCTTTTCATATATGCCTTACATCCAGTAACATCTGTACCTTTTAGTCATGCCTAGTAGTCTTTTTCTCTCCAGCTGTATCATAGTTCAAGCCACCATCATTTATCTCCTGGATTATAGTGGCCACCTCAAGGATGATGACTGTCTTCAGGCTTCAAGGAAGACAGTCCTGCTTTCTCTCCATTTAATTTCCTCTTCTGTTGCTAAACCAGTCCTTTTTAAAGCAAAACTCTATTTGTGTCATCTCCCAACTTAACCCCCTTCAATGGCTTCTTGTAAGTCTTGGGTAAAATCCATTTGTAATATGGATTTTTCTGTGGCCTATTTTCAACTCTAGTTCTTGCTACTCTCTTCTTTGCTTTTGATGTCTTGATAAGACTTCTTTTATTTTTAGGAGCTGACCTTCATGTCTTTCAGCTCTTGCTCTTTACTAATACTTCCTCCTCTTCCTGGATTGCTGAGTATCCTCCGAATTCCCCCAAACCACCTAAACATCTCTTAACTTCTACCTTAGAAATCACTACAACCTCAGAGGTCACTTATGCTTTTGGCACTATACAGTGTTTTATAAGCACTCAAATTTCAGTGATTTTCCAGTCTTGCTGGTAGTCAGAAACACCTGCCAAGCTTTTTTAAAAATATGCACTCTTAGGCTTCAGTCTAGATCAGCTGATTCATAATCACTACATTGTGTTGTCCAGGAGTATGTTTTCTAAAAGCCTCAAAAGCAATCTTAGGATCAGATAGATTTGAGAAGAATGATTATAGACCAGTAGTTGTCAACCCCTCTCACACTTTAGAACACATATAAAGCTTTGAAAAAAATTCAGGCCTGGCTGCACTGCACCCCAGCATTGGGCAATAAAACCCTTGTGATTGGTAACAAACTGGCAGAGTAAGCCAAAGGAGAGGAGAAACAAGACAATGAGATATCATTTAAAAAAGATGAACAGAACCCACGTTGAAGTTTTGAAAAAACCTTGGCAAAGCCAAAAGACAAATCACTGGCAATGCCAACCAAGAAATAGAGATGCAAATAAATGAAATTCCCCCAAAAGAAACTTTTGGTTCTCTGGAAAATATATATCTGGAAAATATAAAAAACTTACATTATAAAATAGATAAAAATACAATATAAAAATAGAATAGAAAATAATCATGTAATATATAACAGTAAGAATAAGAATATAATTGTCATGATGATGAACCTTTTTCTATTTTTCCCACCTCCGCAAGTCACAGGCTGAGATGCTTTTATTGGTGAGTACAGACATCCCTAACTTATATAACAAGGAAAAACAAACCAATTAATTTTATAAGAATGGAATATATTTTATACTAAAACTAGGTAATTATGATACAAGAAAAGTACAGGCCCATTTTATTCATGGAGATGACTTTTAAATTTTCTGTCTCTTTCAGTGTGTATGTGCATATATGCATATACATATAAAAGTATATAAGTAGATTAGATAAATATATACAGGTGTGTGTGCGTTTGTCATGGTTGATTATGAGTGAATTCAGGGTTGTAAAAATGGTTCTAGAATGAAAAATCTTGTAGTATAAGTTATATATTAATGGATTAAAGACAAAATCTCATGATTTTTCACTGTTCTCAGGCTTATCTGATTGGATTGCAGTTGCAATAAAAGGATTTGATGTATTTCAGCATTTACTTAGCATTACAATTCAGTAATAGGAAACCTTAAACATTTTAAAAGTCAAGGAGACAAGGATGTTAGCCACCATTAACTGAATTAATGTTCAACATAATGTTAGAAGTCCTGAACAATAAAATAAAGCAAACAAACAAAAATCCAAGGTATGAGAATGATGGGGGAGAAACAGACTTTTTTTCCCCTTCTTTTCTTTATTTTTTATAGGTGTTGTGACTGTCTACAAAGAAACCAGAGTTAGCAAATTATTAGTATTAAGATAGCAAGAAGCTGAATACAAAACAAACTCACAAACTCAAAAGCATTTAAATTATAGAAAATACAATTGAGAGGGGTGGAGCCAAGATGGCCAAATAAGAACAGCTCCAGTCTACAGTTCCCAGCGTGAGTGACACAGAAGACGGGTGATTTCTGCATTTCCAACTGAGGTACTTGGTTCATCTCACGGGGAGTGCCGGACAGTGGGTGCAGGACAACGGGTGCAGCACACCGTGCATGAGCTGAAGCAGGGCGAGGCATCACCTCACCCGGGAAGCACAAGGGGTCAGGGAATTTCCTTTTCTAGTCAAAGAAAGGGGTGACAGATGGCACCTGGAAAATCGGGTCACTCCTACCCTAGTACTACGCTTTTCCAATGGGCTGCACAAATGGCACACCAGGAGATTATATCCTGCACATGGCTCGGAGGGTCCTACGCCCATGGAGCCTTGCTCACTGCTAGCACAGCAGTCTGAGATCAAACTGCAAGGTGGCAGCAAGGCTGGGGGAGGGGCACCCACCATTGCTCAGGCTTGAGTAGGTAAACAAAGCGCCCGGGAAGATTGAACTGGGTGGAGCCCACCACAGCTCAAGGAGGCATGCCTGCCTCTTTAGGCTCCACCTCTGGGGGCAGGGCACAGACAAAAGACAGCAATAACCTCTGCAGACTTAAATGTCCCTATCTGACAGCTTTGAAGAGAGTAGTGGTTCTCCCAGCAAGGAGCTTGAGATCTGAGAATGGGCAGACTGCCTCCTCAAGTGGGTCCCTGACCCCCAAGTAGCCTAACTGGGAGGCACCCCCAGTAGGGGCAGACTGACACCTCACACGGCCGGGTACTCCTCTGAGACAAAACTTCCAGAGGAACGATCAGGCAGCAGCATTTGCGGTTCACCAATATCCGCTGTTCTGCGGCCACCGCTGCTGATACCCAGGCAAACAAGGTCTGGAGTGGACCTCCAGTAAACTCCAACAGACCTGCAGCTGAGGGTTCTGACTGTTAGAAGGAAAACTAACAAACAGAAAGGACATCCACACCCAAAACCCATCTGTACATCACCATCATCAAAGACCAAAGGTAGATAAAACCACAAAGATGGGGAAAAAACAGAGCAGAAAAACGGGAAACTCTAAAAATCAGAGTGCCTCTTCTCCTCCAAAGGAACGCAGCTCCTCACCAGCAACAGAACAAAGCTGGACGGAGAATGACTTTGACAAGTTGAGAGAGGAAGGGTTCAGAAGATCAAACTACTCTGAGCTAAAGGAGGAAGTTCGAACCAATGGCAAAGAAGTTAAACACTTTGAAAAAAAATTAGACAAATGGATAACTAGAATAATCAATGCAGAGAAGTCCTTAAAGGACCTGATGGAGCTGAAAACCACAGCACGAGAGCTACGTGACGAATGCACAAGCCTCAGTAACCGATGTGATCAACTGGAAGAAAGGGTATCAGCAATGGAAGACGAAATGAATGAAATGAAGCGTGAGGAGAAGTTTGGAGAAAAAAAAATAAAAAGAAACAAAGCCTCCAAGAAATATGGGACTATGTGAAAAGACCAAATCTACGTCTAATTGGTGTACCTGAAAGTGACGAGGAGAATGGAACCAAGTTGGAAAACACTCTGCAGGATATTATCCAGGAGAACTTCCCCAATCTAGCAAGGCAGGCCAACATTCAAATTCAGGAAATACAGAGAACACCACAAAGATACTCCTAGAGAAGAGCAACTCCAAGACACATAATTGTCAAATTCACCAAAGTTTAAATGAAGGAAAAAATGTTAAGGGCAGCCAGAGAGAAAGGTCGGGTTACCCACAAAGGGAAGTCCATCAGACTAACAGCTGATCTCTCCGCAGAAACTCTACAAGCCAGAAGAGAGTGGGGGCCAATATTCAACATTCTTAAAGAAAAGAATTTTCAACCCAGAATTTCATATCCAGCCAAACTAAGCTTCATAAGTGAAGGAGAAATACAATACTTTACAGACAAGCAAATGCTGAGAGATTTTGTCACCACCAGGCCTGCCCTAAAAGAGCTCCCGAAGGAAGCACTAAACATGGAAAGGAACAACCGGTACCAGCCACTGCAAAAACAAGCCAAATTGTAAAGAATATCAAGGCTAGGAAGAAACTGCATCAACTAATGAGCAAAATAACCAGGTAACATCATAATGACAGGATCAAATTCACACATAACAATACTAACTGTAAATGTAAATGGGCTAAATGCTCCCATTAAAAGGCACAGACTGGCAAATTGGATAAAGAATCAAGACCCATCAGTGTGCTGTATTCAGGAAACCTATCTCACGTGCAGAGACATACATAGGCTCAAAATAAAGGGATGGAGGAAGATCTACCAAGCAGATGGAAAACAAAAAAAGGCAGGGGTTGCAATCCTAGTCTCGGATAAAACAGACTTTAAACCAACAAAGATCAAAAGAGACAAAGAAGGCCATTACATAATGGTAAAGGGATCAATTCAACAAGAAGAACTAACTATCCTAAATATATATGCACCCAATACAGGAGCACCCAGATTCATAAAGCAAGTCCTTAGTGACCTACAAAGAGACTTAGACTCCCACACAATGATAATGGGAGACTTTAACACCCCACTGTCAACATTAGACAGATCAACGAGACAGAAAGTTAACAACGATATGCAGGAATTGAACTCAGCTCTGCACCAAGTGGACCTAATAGACATCTACAGAACTCTCCACCCCAAATCAACAGAATATACATTCTTTTCAGCACCATGACAAACCTATTCCAAAATTGACCACATAGTTGGAAGTAAAGCACTGCTCAGCAAATGTAAAAGAACAGAAATTATAACAAACTGTCTCTCAGACCACAGTGCAATCAAACTAGAACTCAGGATTAAGAAACTCACTCAAAACCACTCAACTACATGGAAACTGAACAACCTGCTCCTGAATGACTACTGGGTACATAACGAAATGAAGGCAGAAATAAAGATGTTGTTTGAAACCAGTGAGAACAAAGACACAACATACCAGAATCTCTGGGACACATTCAAAGCAGTGTGTAGAGGGAAATTTATAGCACTAAATGCCCATAAGAGAAAGCAGGAAAGATAAAAAATTGACACCCTAACATCACAATTAAAAGAACTAGAGAAGCAAGAGCAAACACATTCAAAAGCTAGCAGAAGGGAAGAAATAACTAAGATCAGAGCAGAACTGAAGGAAATAGAGACAAAAAACCCTTCAAAAAAATCAATGAATCCAGGAGCTGGTTTTTTGAAAAGATCAACAAAATTGATAGACCGCTAGCAAGACTAATATAGAAGAAAAGAGAGAAGAATCAAATAGTCGCAATAAAAAATGACAAAGGGGATATCACCACTCATCCCACAGAAATACAAACTACCATCAGAGAATATTATTATCACCTGTATGCAAATAAACTAGAAAATCTAGAAGAAATGGATAAATTCCTTGACACATACACTCTCCCAAGACTAAACCAGGAAGAAGTTGAATCTCTGAATAGACCAATAACAGGCTATGAAATTGAGACAATAATTAATAGCTTACCAACCAAAAAAAGTCCAGGACCAGATGGATTCACAGCCGAATTCTACCAGAGGTACAAGGAGGAGCTGGTACCATTCCATCTGAAACTATTCCAATCAATAGAAAAAGAGGGAATCCTCCCTAACTCATTTTATGAGGCCAGCATCATCCTGATACCAAAGCCTGGCAGAGACACAACAAAAAAAGAGAATTTTAGACCAATATCCCTGATGAACATTGAAGCAAAAATCCTCAATAAAATACTGGCAAACCGAATCCAGCAACACATCAAAAAGCTTATCCACCATGATCAAATGGGCTTCAATCCTGGGATGCGAGGCTGGTTCAACATACGCAAATCAATAAACATAATCCAGCATATAAACAGGACCAAAGACAAAAACCACATGATTATCTCAATAGATGCAGAAAGGGTCTTTGACAAAATTCAACAACTCTTCATGCTAAAAACTCTCAATAAATTAGGTATTGATGGGACATATCTCAAAATAATAAGAGCTATCTATGACAACCCCACAGCCAATATCATACTGAATGGACAAAAACTGGGAGCATTCTCTTTGAAAACTGGCAAAAGACAGGGATGCTCTCTCTCATCACTCCTATTCAACATAGTGTTGGAAGTTCTGGCCAGGAAAATGAGGCAGGAGAAGGGGATAAAGGGCATTCAATTAGGAAAAGAGGAAGTCAAATTGTCCCTGTTTGCAGATGACATGATTGTATATCTAGAAAACTCCATCGTCTCAGCCCAAAATCTCCTCAAGCTGATAAGCAACTTCAGCAAAGTCTCAGGATACAAAATCAATGTGCAAAAATCACAAGCATTCTTATACACCAATAACAGACAAACAGAGAGCCAAATCATGAGTGAACTCCCATTCACAATTGCTTCAAAGAGAATAAAATACCTAGGAATCCAACTTACAAGGGATGTGAAGGACCTCTTCAAGGAGAACTACAAACCACTGCCCAATGAAATAAAAGAGTATACAAACGGAAGAACATTCCATGCTCATGGGTAGGAAGAATCAATATCATGAAAATGGCCATACTGCCCAAGGTGATTTATAGATTCAATGCCATCCCCATCAAGCTACCAATGACTTTCTTCACAGAATTGGAAAAAACTACTTTAAAGTTCATATGGAATCAAAAAGCTCACATTCCCAAGTCAATCCTAAGCCAAAAGAACAAAGCTGGAGGCATCACGCTACCTGACTTCAAACTATACTACAAGGCTACAGTAACCAAAACAGCATGGTACTGATACCAAAACAGAGATACAGACCAATGGAACAGAACAGAGCCCTCAGAAATAATGCCGCGTATCTACAATTATCTGATCTTTGAGAAACCTGAGAAAAAGAAGAAATGGGGAAAAGATTCCCTATTTAATAAATGGTGCTGGGAAAATTGGCTAGCCATATGTAGAAAGCTGAAACTGGATGCCTTCCTTACAGCTTATACAAAAATTAATTCAAGATGGATTAAAGACTTAAATGTTAGACCTAAAACCATAAAAACCCTAGAAGAAAACCTAGGCAATACCATTCAGGACATAGGCATGGGCAAGGACTTCATGTCTAAAACACCAAAAGCAATGGCAACAAAAGCCAAAATTGACAAATGGGATCTAATTAAACTAAAGAGCTTCTGCACAGCAAAAGAAACCACCATCAGAGTGAACAGGCAGCCTACAGAATGGGAGAAAATTTTTGCAACCTACTCATCTGACGAAGGGCTAATATCCAGAATCTACAATGAACTCAAACAAATTTATAAGAAAAAAACAAACAACCCCATCAAAAAGTGGGCAAAGGATATGAACAGACACTTCTCAAAAGAAGATATTTATTTATGCAGCCAAAAAACACATGAAAAAATGCTCATCATCACTGGCCATCAGAGAAATGCAAATCAAAACCACAATGAGATATCATCTCACACCAGTTAGAAGGGTGATCATTAAAAAGTCAGGAAACAACAGGTGCTGGAGAGGATGTGGAGAAATAAGAACACTTTTACACTGTTGGTGGGACTGTAAACTAGTTCAACCATTGTGGAAGTCAGTGTGGTGATTCCTCAGGGATCTAGAACTAGAAATACCATTTGACCCAGCCATCCCATTACTGGGTATATACCCAAAGGATTATAAATCATGCTGCTATAAAGACACATGCACACGCATGTTTACTGAGGCACTATTCACAATAGCAAAGACTTGGAACCAACCCAAATATCCAACAATGATAGACTGGATTAAGAAAATGTGGCACATATACACATGGAATACTATGCAGCCATAAAAATTGATGAGTTCATGTCCTTTGTAGGGACATGGATGAAGCTGGAAACTATCATTCTGAGCAAACTATCGCAAGGACAAAAAACCAAATACCTCATGTTCTCACTCATAGGTGGGAATTGAACAATGAGAACACATGGACACAATAAGGGGAACATTACACACCGGGGACTGTTGTGGGGTCGGGGGAGGGGGGAGGGATAGCATTAGGAGATATACCTATTGCTAAATGATGAGTTAATGGGTGCAGCACACCAACATGGCACATGTATACATATGTAACAAACCTGCACATTGTGCACATGTACCCTAAAACTTAATGAATAATAATAATAATAATAATAATAATAATAATAATAATAAAAAGAAAATACAATTGAAGAAGCTCTGTCCTTAATGGAGGTATTTTGAAAACTCTTTTAAGGATATTTTTTAAAGGTCTGAATGAATGGAAAGATTTAACACTTTGAAATGTGGTAAGGCTTAATATGATAAAGTTGTTAATTCTCTCTCAAAAAAATTAAAAATTTTCTGTATTTCTAATTAAATTCTTAAGGTGGGAGGTGGAGTCTGATTAACTGATTCTAAAATTTTAGGGAATATAATCATCTATAAATAGGAACTATTTAAAAAATACTAGCCCTAGTGTAAATTATTGAAATAAAATAGAATTGTAAAGTGCAAAATCAGTCAAATAAACCAGTCAAAAGAAGTAGATACCTTAGAAGCAGACTTGAAGTTTATTATAGGTTAATGGTAACATCAGAAATCAGAAAATTATATTTAGTAAATTGTATCAAGAAAATAGTTTCACTATATTGAAAAAAACCCAAAGATTCCTATCACACAATACATACTAAAGGTCCAAATGCATTAAAGACCTTAATACGAGTATTGTAACTAAAAGTTCAATATAAAGAAATTTATAATTTCCTTATGACCTCACATCAGTAAGTATTTCTTAAATAAGACCTCCAAAGCGATTCTCCTGCCTCAGCCGCCTGAATAGCTGGGATTACAGATGCCTGCCATCATGCCCGACTAATTTTTTCTATTTTTAGTAGAGATGGGGTTTCACCATGTTGGCCAGGCTGGCCTCAAACTCCTGACCTCAAGTGATCTGCCTGCCTCGGCCTCCCAAAGTGCTGGGATTACGGTGTGAGCCACCATGCCCGGGCGATAAATCCAATTTGTTTAGGAGACTGGATAAGTTAAACTTTGTATAGTCATAGAATGAAATACATGCAATTCTCAGACATCATGAACTACATTTACATATAGCAATATGATTAGATTACAAAAAGCAATTTTGAATGAAAAAATAAAGTATGTAAATTAAAATAAATACAAACACTAACTTATAACTATATATCTTCCTAGTCCACATATATACATAAATACATGTATTGAATAAGAATTGAAACACTGAGAAATAACTAGTATGGAATGGGTGCGTATGGGAAAAGAGGAAGGAGAGTATGGCTGGGAAATAATTTTTTTTTAAGTATAACAAAAGAATTCTGTTTCAATATGACCAAGTAACTTGTGACTCTCTTTCAGATCACAATGTTCAACTCTGAACGAAATGCCAAAAACGAGTACCTGAAGGCTAAAGACAGTGAACAAAAGCAGGCAAGTTTTGGTGGGAAGATGAAACTTGGAAGAAGGTGCCATTAAGAAGAGGTAAGTTTCCTGTTTTTGATGTGTTAGCCTGAGGGCAGTCCACTAACAGAGTAGCTAAAACACAATAGAAAGCCATCTTTTTTTTTTTATTTTTGTTTTTTGGCTTGAACAACCTGAGAGCAGAGTCTGCAGCAGCACAGTCACTGGAAGGAGGGGGAAATCCCAGAACAGAGACAGAGAAGGTCATGCTGCAATTTCTGAGTATAAACTTTGCTTAGATCTCTAGCTGACCCCTGAGGCACACCTATGGGGTAGACACAAAGCAATCTGCAGCTAGTCAGAACTCAACTGAGATGTGATTTACTTATAACCACAGGTTGGGTCAGTTTGCAGTTTGAGTTGAATCAAGTTAATTGATTGCCTGCCACAGCAAAAACATCGACACTATTCTGAGGAGTAAAACGGAATCCGTGGTTTCCACAACATAACAGTCACAATTCAAAATTACTCAGCATAGGAGGAACCAGAAAAAGGCAGTCCTTTGCAAAAGATAAGACAATTAATGGAAGCCAACCCTGAGATAACATAGATGTTGGCCTGATCAGACAAGGACTATGAAACAGCTATTATAACTATGCTCTATGAGGTAAAAGAAAATATGTTGTAATGAATGGAAAGATAAGAAATCTCAGCAAGGATGGAGAAATATTTAGAAATGTCGATGAAAAGAGTCAAACTCTGTAAAATATTTGAATAGATTTATTCTGAGCCAAATATGAGCGACCATGACACGTGACATAGCCATCAGGAGGTCCTGAGAACATGTGCCCAAGGTGGTTGGGGTTCAGCTTGGTTATATGCATTTTGGGGAGGCATGAGACATCAATCAAATACATTTGAAAAATACATTGGTTTGTTCCAGAAAGGCAGGACAATTTGAAGTGGGGGGGATGGTGCTTCCAGGCTATAAGTAAATTTAATCATTTCTGGTTGACAATTGGTTGAGTTTGTATAAAGACCTGAGATTAATAGAAGAATTTGAGCAAGATAAAAAATCAGAGCTTAGTCCTCAGAAAGAACCAAACAAATTTTACAGAAGAACCAAACAATATCTGAGATAAAAATATATCTCTTAATTCACTATGCTAAACTGCCTCCCTGCTTCTCAATGTTTATCTGTTAGATCAAGTTTATGTTTATCAATTGTGTTTAGACCTTATCTCCATTTACTAAGTTAAGGTCTTTTTGATTTATAAGTTTCTGAAAGAGGCATAATAGAAATTCCCACTATGGCTGTGGCTATATCAATTTTAGCTTGTAATTCTGACTGTTCCCACTTTTGTATGTTGAGATTTTTTGCTAGGGCCATTCACATTTATGATTATTATATCTGCTTTGTAAATTGTTCCTTATGTAGCATCTCACTTTATCCTTATTTATGTCTTTTCTTAAATTCTATTTTGTTTACTTTTTAACATCAATATTTTGTCAAAATTTGTAGAGTAAAATGTTTAAGAAAATCAAGGAAAGAAAATATGAGCCAGAAATTTTATAAGAAGACAAGCTGACCTTTAATTATAAGAGTCACAGGCAAGTTCTAATGAAAACATTAGAATTCAGGGACTATTTTGCCCAGATCATTCCTAAGGAATCTACTAAATAGCATGAACATTAAACAACAAACATAATTGAAAAGTTTGATATGAGGATTTATGGTAAGGATGAATCATATATTTATTTACAGAAATAAGTCTAAATTATGCTTACAAGGAATAGAGAATAGTATGCAATGGTTGTGTGCTCTGACAATGTAGATACAGTACAACTATAAAAAATTGGTGGGGGAGTGGGGAGAGCTATGAAAAGTAGAATTAGCTTGTCATTTGCCTTATAGTTATTAACTGAAGTAAAAGGACATTACTTCAAATCAGATGTTGAGGAAAAGGGAGAGTTGGGGCAAAAGAGGTTTATAGTTACTTTCAATATTGCTCATTAGAGGGAAGCAATAGTCATTTACCAAGAAAAAAAGTAAAGAAGGGTTATATAATGGATTAAAATAAACATAATCATTAGAACAAAAATATAAACCTCACTAAATCACAGTAAAAAACAAGCAAATAAACTAGACCCTATGAAGACATGAATATATATGATTATAACACTAAACAATATGTCATACTGACACCAAACATATTTACCACATCAATAAATATAAATTAGCTTATCTCACCAATTAAAGTATATTTTCAGGTCAGGTAAAGTGGCTTATGCCTATAATCCCAGCACTTTGGGAGGTTGAGGCAGGAGGATCACTTGAGGCCAGGAGTTTGAGACTAGCCTGGGCAAATATGGCAAGACTGTCTCTACAAAATACATAAAGAAATCACTTTGGGAGGCTGAGGCAGGCGGATCAGTTGAGGTCAGGAGTTTGAGGCCAGCCTGGCCAACATGGTGAAACTCTGTTTACTAAAAATACAAAAATTAGTTGGGCATGGTGGCGGGCAGCTGTAATCCCAGCTATTCAGGAGGCTGAGGCAGGAGAATTGCTTGAACCTGGGAGGCAGAGGTTGCAGTGAGCCAAGATTGCACCATTGCATTCCATGCACTCCAGCCTGGGCAACAGAGCAAGACTCTAATTATACATAATTATATATATTATATATTAGCTAGATGTGGTGGTATGTGCCTGTAGCCCCAGCCACTCAGGAGGCTGAGGCAGGAAGATGACTTGAGCCCGGGGAGCCATGTTTGTGCCACTGCACTCCAGCCTGGGGTACAGAGTGAGACCCTGTTTAAAAAAAAAAAAACTTTTTAGATTGGTTAACAAAGCCAAATCACTGTGGCTTACATAAGAGACATACTTATGGCACAGATTCAGAAAGATTTTTTAACAAAGAAGAATGGTACTTAATAATGAGAGATTAAACACTTCCCCAAGATTGGAACCAGTCAAGAATGTCCTCTTTCACCACTCCTATTCAACAATGTAGTGGAAGTCCTAACTAGTACAATAAAACAAGAAGGAAAAATAAGAGACATACATATTGGAAAGGAAAAAGTAAAGCTGTTTTTATTAACAAATTACATGACTGTCTGCGTAGAATCTACCCAAAGAATCTATAGAAAATTCTTGGAACTACTAAGTAAATATAGCAAGGTTTCAGGACACAAGGTCAATATATAAAATTTAATTGTTTTCCTATATACTAGCAATGAACAATTGGAATTTGAAATTACAAAAAAGAAAACCATTTACAATAGCACCAAAAAAGTGAAGCACTTAAGTATAAATCTAACAAAATATATACAGGATCTGTATGTAGAAAGCTGTGAAACATTAATGGAAGAAATTTTTAAAAATCTAAATAAATGGAGAGAGATTCCATGTTCATGGATTGGACAGACTAAATATTGTTAGGATGTCAGTTCTTCCCAACTTGATTTATTGATTCAATACCATTTCAATAAAAATCCCAGCAATTTTTTTGTAGCAATCAACAAACTGACTGAAATTTTATATGGAAAGGTAAAGGAACCAAAATAACCCAATTCTGAGAAAGAAGAACAAAATGGGAAAAATCTCATTGTCCCACTTCAAGGCTTATTACAAAGCTGCCGTTATCAAGACAATGCAGTGTTGGTGAAAGAATGAACACATTAATCAAGGGAACATAATAGAAAGCCAATAAACAAATGCATACAAATATTATCAACTGATTTTTGACATAGGCACAAAGGCAATTTGATGGAAAAATGAGTCTTTCCAGCAAATAGTGCTGGAACAATTAGACGTTCATACATAAAAAAATGAGCCTAGACACAGACTTCACAATTGACAGAAAAGTTAACTCTAAATGGATCACAGACCTAAATAAATATAAAATCTAAAATTTCTGGAAGAAAACACACATGAAAGTCTGTGTGAACTTGAGCTGTTGATGAGGTTTTAGAAATAATATAAAAAGCACAATCCATGAAAGAAAAACTGATAAGTTAGATTTTATTAAAAATTAAAGCTTCTGCCCTGTGAAAGACACTGTTAAGAGGATGCAGAGATAAGCCATAGAGTGTGAGAATATATTTTAAAAACACTTATCAGGTAAAGGACTTCATCTAGAATATACAAAGAACTCTTAAAACTCAATAATAAGAGAAAACAATTTTAAAATGTGCAAAAGATCTGAATGGACATCTCACCAAAGAAGAGATATGCATTACAACTAAATATATAAAAAAGACAATTTTATTCGTCAGGGAGACAAATTAGAACAGCAATGAAATACTAATACATATCAATTAGAATGGCTAAAATTTAAAAAAAAACCTGACAATACCAGTTGCTGGTGAGAATGTAGAGCAGTAGGATTCTCACTCATTGCTGGTGGGAATCCAAAATGGCACAGCTACTTTGAAAGACACTTTGATAATATCTTATAAAGCTAAACATAGTCTTACCATTCAATATAGCAGTTTTTCTCCTGTATACATATCCAGTTGACTTGAATGCTTATGTCCACACAAATACCTGCACATGAATGTTTATAGCAGCTTTGATCATAGTTGCCCAAAACTGGAAGCAACCAAGAGGTCTTCAGTAGGTGAATATAGATAAACAAATTGTAGTACATTGATACAGTGGGACAATATTTAGCAATAAGAAAAATGAGCTATCAATCCATGCAACAACATAGGTGAATCTTAAATGCATAATGCTAAGAGAAAGAAGCCCATCTGAAAAGGCTATGCACTGTATGACTGCATTACTGTGACATTCTGGAAAAAGGTGGTTCTATAGAGATCAAAAACCAATCAATGGTTGCCAGAGATTTGGGGAGGGGAGAAAGTTGAATAGGTGAAGCAGAGGGGGACTTTTTAGGTCAGTGAAATTACTGTGTATGATACTGTTGTGTATACATGAAACTGCAAAAGCTCATTGAGTCTTATAACACAAAGAGTGAATCTTTTTTTTTTTTTTTTGAGACAGATTCTTGCCCTGTCTCCAGGCTGGAGTGCAGTGGCGTGATCTCAGCTCACTGTAACCTCCGCCTTCCAGGTTCAAGCGATTCTCCTACCTTAGCCTCCCAAGTAGCTGGGACTACAGGGGCACACCACCACACCCAGCTAATTTTTGTATTTTTTTAATAGAGATGGAATTTCACCACGTTGGCCAGGATGGTCTCAATAGCTTGACTTTGCGATCCACCCACCTCGGCCTCCCAAAGTGCTGGGATTACAGGCATGAGCCACTGCCCCTGGCTGAGTGAATCTTAATGTATGCAAAATAAAAAAATCAATAAGGAGATTGAGGGACTAAAGGGTAGAACACAGTGTTTTAACTGTATTACAAATTTAACTGTATTACAAATGTATGACATAACCTTGCTGGATAAAAGTGCTGACCTAAGCTGCTTTGGAAATTAATAGAGTCTGTAAGGCGAAAGACAAAAAGAACTGCATATAAGCACTGTACTCTCAGTTAACAATTCTGAAACCATTGTATGTGTATGCTGGGAGGTGAACAAATAAGTAAATAAATAGATGACAGATGGTGGGAGCCAGATTCCTCATGATTGATGTGGTAGGTGAAGGCTAGTGTGTGAACCATGTAGTGATAGATGAGAGAAATATCAGTATGAGCCCATGTTTAGCTTAATATAGATTGAAATGGATATTTTACATATAATTATAGATATGCATGTATTACTGGCTAGTATCATACATATATATATTTTTTCTTTTCCTTTTTTTTTTTAGAGATGGGGTTTTGCTATGTTGACCAGACTGGTCCCGAATTCCTGGCCTCAAACGATCCTCCCATCTCACCCTCCCAAAGTGCTAGGATTACAGGCATGGGGCACCATGCCTGGCCAATATTTCTGAGCACTGTCTTCTGAGAGGGCCTAGAAGCAAAGACACCCCAATAGTAACAAACAGAGCCAGTGTCTAGATCTTTGTTTCCAATACCATTCTCCAATGAAAGGAATCAGGGCTCCTTGGATAAATGGCTGATTCTAGGGCTGGGGCAGGGAATATACAAGATGAGCCTAAAGCATCTTGTAGTGTCGGAAAGCAAGAAATGCTCAAAAGAAGCAAACAAACAAAGGAACACAGGAACCAATGGAAAGAGCTCTCAATGGCCAAAGTAGAACAATTTGAGTAACAAAATAATGTACTGTTGGATTATGTCCCAAAGTATGAAATAAATATCTATGAATTCACACTGATGTAAATGAATGATTGAATAAACAAATATGTAAGGGATGATAGACAAATCTCTTGTACAGAAGAATTCCAGATAATGTATGCAGATTCTCCCCACTCAAGGAGATGGAACAGAACTGCCCAATCCTTAAGTGTGGAATTGACCTAGTGACCTCTTTTGAAAGAGTACAGTAAAGAGCAGGGTGGGGCAGAAGGAAGAGTAATCTTACTGTGGAGAAACCTGATGAACATCAGCTCAGCCAGGTGATCAAGATTAACATCATCAGTGATGTCATATTGACGGCATGCATCCTTGATGTGATGTGATGAGTGGAAGACCACTTAGCTCTGTGATCTTCCTTCCCTAAACCCATGAATTCTGTTTAACCATGAGAAAAATAACAGACAAACTAACATGGAAGGACAGTTTACAAAATACCAGACCACTGTTCCTTAAAACTGTCAATGTCATCAAAAACAAGGAAAGTCTAAAGAGAAGTGACAATGAAATATAATGTTGGCTGGGTGCGGTGGCTCACGCCTGTAATCCCAGCACTTTGGGAGGCTGAGGCAGGTTGATCACTTGAGGTTAGGAGTTTGAGACCAGCCTGGCCAACATGGTGAAACGCATCTCTCCCAAAAAATATAAAAATTAGCCGGGTGTGATGGTTCATGTTTGTTATCCCAGCTACTCGGGAGGCTGAGGCAGGAGGATCACTTGAACCTAGGAGGCAGAGGTTGCAGTGAGCCGAGATGGCACTACTGCACTCCAGCCTGGGTGTCAGAGCAAGACTCTGTCTCAAAAAGGAAAAGAAATGATGTAACATGGCACCCTGGATGGGATTGTGGATGAGAAAATGCATATTAGGTAGAAATTAAGGAAATCTGAATAATGTATGGACTTCAAATTGTAAGTATCAGTATGGTTTTATTGGTTGTGGCAAATTATGCTACAATAATGTTGAAATGGAGGATATTGGGTACAGGGTATAGAAGAACTTCCTGTAATATTCTTACAATTTTTCTGTAAACCTGAAACTAAGCTAAAGTAAAAAGTTTATTAAATCTTAAGAAAATCAGAGATTGAACAATTAAATACCACATTAAAAAAAAGGGAAAGGAAATCTTGGTATCTGATAAGGTAACATTCATAACCAAAAAAGTATTAAGAGATGAAGCAGGATACCATATATGCAAAAGGATAATTAAAACACAAGCAATGAATATTTATGCACCGAGTACAGAGATACATGCTTAAAGCAGAAAATATAAGAGATTCAAGAATACTTAGAGAAATTCACTTTAAGGATAGCCACATCTAATATGTGACTTATTTATGGCATGCCAAGTGAACAAAGTTAGTAAGGCTATTAAAGAACTAATAACCATAAAGACAGATCGTGTAGATATATACTGAACTCTGAATTCTAATAATAGAGAATATAACTTTAGAGGAACATATGAAACCTTTACAAATATTCTCTATATCTTAGGTCATGAAGAAAACCTCAATAAATGCTAACTGGTAGAAATAATAATAAAGGCAGCATTCTTAAAATGCAGGTATTTAATAGAGATTTATGAAATAAAAACCCCAAATACCATTCCACTCAGAAGTTAAAAATGTTTCTAAACAACTCGTGACTCAAAGAAAAATATAAATAAAATCAATTGGGTATTTTGAAAGTAACTATAATTAATGCATATTATGTTAGAATCTATGAGATACAGCTAAAAGAATTATCAGTTAAGTTTATAGCATTAAGTACCTATGTAAATGAGGAGATAAAACTAAATGAATTAAACACCCAGTTAAAAAGTTAGAAAAAGGAAAACAGAGTAAATCAAAAGAAAGAAAAAGGTAGGAATTGATAGGAAGGTAAAAGCAAAAGTAATGCATTAAAATACAGAAAAATAGTAGAAGAAACAAAAACCTGGGTTTTATTTTGAAAGAATAAAAAATAAAAAAATAGACGAGGCACTAGTGAATCTAATCAATTCAAAAGGAAGAAATCACAAATATGCAAAATTAGACATCTTTGAGGGAAAACCTGAAAAGGGGGAAAAGTTTAAAAGTAACAAGATGATTTTCACAATTTTAAGCAAATACATATGAGAATCTAGATAAAATGGATAACTCAGAAAATACAACCTATCAAAATTGACCTGAGTGACATTAAAAAAATAGAGAATAGTGAAAAAAGTAGCAGAGCACTGCTACTGAATGCACAAAGCCAGGCTGATGGAATTCTACCAAACTTTAAAGATCAGTCAATCCCAATATTACTTAAATAAGTTCAGAGCACTAGAAACAAATAAAAACAAAAAGCTTCCAAATCAATTCTTATGAAATAAGTGTAATGTATTTTCCAAAACCTAATATTGTACCAAGAACTTTAGATTTATGAATATTGAGATATACATCTTAAATAAAATATTGGCAAGCAATCCAAATGAACATTACACAAAAATAATACATCATAATTCAGAGAGTTTTATTCCAGGAATACACATTTTGTTCCGTTTTTAATGTAATTCTTCACATTAATACAGCTAATGTGAGGAATTACATGATTATCTTCATAAAAGCACAATAGGACTTTGACAAAATTAGTACTGATTCATGCTGAAAAACACAACAAAAAGAAATTTATGGATTTCCTCTACACATAAAATATATATTTTAACTCAAAAGCTTGCATTTTACTTAAGGGAAACACTAAAGGCTTTGTCACCAAAATCAGGAACAAGACAAGGATGCCTACTATCTCATTACATTCAACATTGGGATGGAGGTGTTAGCTAATGCAGTTAGAGAAGAGAAAGCAATTCGAGACACTGGAATTGAAAAGGAAATAAAAATAATCTTTATTTTCAGATGCAATTGTTATTTATCTGAAAAACCCCAAAGTATCAATGGAGAAATGACTACAAATAAAAAAAGAATTTAGTAAAACAGTAGGAAATAATATATAAAAAAACAATAGCTTTTGTGTATATAGACAAAAAATAGAGAGAAGCTAAAATGGAAGTGACAATCCAATATACGGCAGCAAAATGATAATAAAATACTTAAGTGTACATTTAGCACAAGTGTCCAAGATTTATATGAGGAAAACTCACAAAACACTACTGAAGAAAACAAAATTGAACAAATGTAAAGGAAACCATGTCCTTGGATAGAAAAACTTAACATCATAAGGATGTTGTTTAGTCTTCCAAGGTTAATTTATACATTTAATAAAATCACAATAACAATGTCCTAAATGTCTTCTGGGTCAGACAGGCCAGTTAGAAAGTTCACTTGAAAGGATAAGTGAAAGAGAATAGTTACAAAACGTATGGGGAATAGAAAAGCCAAAAGTGTTGGGTGTGGGTGGGATTAGCTCTACTAGATATTAAAACTTACTTGTAAAAATCTTTGTAATTAAAGTAGGATGGTATTGATGCATGAAAAAAAGACAATGTAACAGAATTGAAAATCAGAAATAGACCTCATTATATATACAAATTTAGTGTGCTACAGAGGCCGCACTCAACATCAGTGAGGATATAGAATGGAATTTTTAATAAGAGGATTAGGATAATTGGAGAGTCATATGGAAAAAGTTAAATGAGATTGATATCTTATACCTTTCAACAGCATAACTTCCAAGTGGATCAGATATTTATAGACAATGTAACTATGCAAGTAAAAAAATAAGAAAACATGGATGAATACCTGTATAATCTTTGAGCGGGAAAAACTTTCTAACTGTGACTTAACACAAAGAAACATGTTATAAGGGAAACAGCACTGCTAAAAAAATAACTTTTGCATGGAAAAGGAAATCATAGACACAATAAAAAGATAAAATGACAAGCTGGATTTACATGGCCAGATTGAGTGTTTAAATAAGTTATTTTCTGATGAGGAAGTTGGTAGCTTTAACAAGGGCCATTTTGGGAGCATGTGCAAGGTCAAATCCTAATTGGAATGGACTGAGGATGAATGGGAAATGAAGAAATAGAGGTTGTTGGTGTCCACAATGCCTCTAAGGAATTAGGTAGAGAGAGAGAAGATAGGGCAGTAGTTGAGGTGGGGGAGGAGGGGCAGGACTAATGGAGTGGGACTGACTTGAGGCACGTCGCACAGGTGAGGGCTTACTGTGTGATCTGCATCAAAGGTGATTTGCTCCTACCTTTGTGAAGTTCTGAGAAATTATAAAAATCATCCAGGTTACTACTGACAAAGAGATCAAGATCAGCAGCATTTTTTGAAGCATTGTATTTGAGGACATGACGAATGTCCTAGGAGAGATGACACAAGAGAGGAGTCGTGAGAAGTGAATCTCTCTGTACTCACTCATTATTTTATTTATAACTTGTAATTTGCCTCCAAAATTTTGTTCTCCTTTTGTGAGTCACTCTCTTCTTTCCCTCTGCTAACTAACAACTCATACCCCCAATCCCTTTGTCTACCTATTGGATACTTCTTGTCGAGGTTTCACTCAGGATTGTTGCTTCCTCCTTCCAAGACCCTGAAATGGAAGTCAAAGTCACCTTATAGGTTCTCTTAATGCCCTCTGTATTTTCTTAGTTATAAGACATAACAATTACAATGAGAAGCAGAAAAATTAATTCATCAGCATGTCTTTTGGGGGAAGATTAGGGATAGTGGATGGAACCACAGGAATATGCTCGTATTACAAAACATAATCTGTAAAATGCCTTTAAAGAAAGCCAGTCCTGTTAACTGGGCAGGGAAGTGGGATGGGTAGCTTTTGTTTTGCTGAATGCCAAGTCTGAAATTTGGAAATAGAAACTCCTTCAGGAATGAATTACTCTGCATAATAAAGAAGAGATGATCCAATAAGGCTGGGCACCGTGTGAGGAAGGGGGAAAAAGGAGATAGAAAGAGACGATGAGGGAGAGAGATGGAGAGAGAGAGAAAGAAGCTCCTCCATACCATGCCCATGTTAGTACTGTCATGGAGAACAGAAATAAAATTATATGATTTAAATAGCTTATTTTAGGAAACAAAATGTAAAGCCTTGCCTCTTTGTCCCTTACCAAATCCTCAGTGAAGTCTCAATTGTGTGAAAGCTTTTGTGTGAGTGGATTCATTTTGTGGAATCCAAAAAGTTTCTATGTTTTGAATCTGGATGCGCAGAGCAATTTAGATACTTCACAGGCAAAATGGAAGTGAGGGAACAAAGGATCAGTTTAGAGTTGGTTAACCTTTGGGAAGTCCAAGATGAAATTATTTTAAATAAGATATAGTACACAGTTGCAACTCATATTGAATCACTACCTTCTGATTGATCTATGACTTCCCAATTACTGAAGCGTGGTGTGGGAGAACTTGTAGAGGTGTTGAGTGTTGAGACCAAATGAATGAATGCAGAAGAGAAGACAAGGGGCAGCTCTAATTTGTGTCACACACTATATTGCAATAGATTATTTACTTTTTAATTTCCAAAAGACTGTCAATTTCTGAAGAATTGGAATATTGTCTATCGCAGCATTGTATGTCCAGTGTCTAGCATGGTGCCTGACAAGCACAATATTTGTTGAATAAATAATTTCAACAGAATCCTGATTTTTAGACCAACTTCAACTTCTGTCCACTGAAATTTCATATTTTCTCGGAATGTACAAAAAGCATGTTCAATAGGGCAAAGAAGAAAAAATCAGTCAAGGGGCTACTCTGACCCCTCCTGCCCCCGAGACTGATCCAGGTTTTCTGACTGTTAAGTGAATTTTGTAAAGTATGAGTTATAATGTCTCATCTGATTCATTTTTCCTTGCCTAGAAAGTAGTGCATATGGATATGTTTCAGCAGCATTGAAAAAAAAGTATGATTGCTATTGCACTTTTATAAATCTTAGATTCTCAATCTCCTTTTCATAGATCTTTAAACTTATTCTGTAAAATACTAGGTACTTACCCAATAGGTGTCAGGTAGCACAGAATGCACTGAAAATAAGGAGAAGCAGCAAAATGAATGAAATAAACATTTATGTTGGATTAGAATACAGTAGTAGAAATACCAAATTCTTGTTTATCTCTGAAGAAACCTTGTTCTTCTAAGCTCCTGAGTCTTTGCCCAAGCTGTGCTGCCTGAAATTCTTATTATCTCCTCCCTCACTGCACCAACACTGCTCAATCTCCACCATGCTTCCTGGTAAACTTGGAAAATTCCTATTCATTGTTTGGGTTTGAGCTTTAATGCCAACTGTTCTTTCCTCAATAGTTTTCATTGATAATTTATTCCTTTGTGCTCTTATAGTCTCGTATGCGTACCTTTGTAATAATATGTGCTATACTGTTGTATCTCCTTATGTGTCTGTGCCTTCATTAGACTGATGGACATTCTAGAGGAGATTCCCTTGGAGAGTCCCTCATTCGAGAGGAGAATCACCTCAGGCTGAATCTACCTATCTTGGATTGCTGATATGTCACAAGATCCCAGTCCTGACAACCAAGCAGTTCTGTGGTTCATATGCCTGGTCTGACATTTCCACTGATGCACTACCAACTTTGGTTAGAGTTGGCTCCTTTGAGAGTGGCCAGAGAGCTTCTTTGTCAGATGGAATTTTACTGATGGCAGAGTTTTGGAAATTTATTAACCCCATCCTCTATACCATGCTTATTTTTGCATCTATTTTCTACTTGCAACCCTTAATCAAGATCACATTTGTCTAAGCCATAAGTAACTGCAAATCAGACTTCTTAGAATCCTATGGCCAGATAATCTCATTTATCCCAAAATCAATGTCTCACCTAGATTCTACTCCTTAGCTTGAGCTCTGCATATCCCAGTGTCTTTAAGATGCCTCCATTTGGAAATCCTCACTGGTAGAGGTGAGCTGAACCTAGCCTTTGCTGGCTTATGAAAGCCTATTCATGCACATTTCTTTCCAACTGCTCATTCAGTGACATCATCTTGGTAGCTTGAAATAGGCCATGATGGGTACATTTGGATCGTGGAAATCATCAAAGGCTATAAACAGGATTTTTGTTTTTGTTTTCTGGGAGAGCAGGTTTGTCAGTATACCCCTGCTCATAGGAATCTCAAAGTCAACTTGTCCAATTGCAATGTTTTTTCTTCTTCCAAATGTCTTCTACTTTTTGTTCTCCCCATCTTTGTGAATGGTATCCCAAATCAGAAACTTGGCCACTGTCTGACTCACTTGTCTCCTCTCCTTATGCTTCTATATGGTCATCCTCAGACAGGATTGAATCAATGTACAGAGCCCGCTAGTTGTCTCTTTCATCAGCTGTAATAGAAACTTGTAGCTGGACATGCGTTAGCCGAGATACACAACCTTTCCTGGCCTCTGTTGTATTTGACTGTGGCCAGGACACTGAGTTCTCTGATATGTAAGCAGAGGCCATGTGTGCCATACCTCCTCCAGGTTCTCTTTCCTCTTCCTACTTGTGTAAACGAGAGGGGGCAGCAGCCTAGCTTAGACCACAGAGGTGATGACAATATTCCAGAACAGGGGGTTCTTAAACATTCTTTGTGACATGGGCCCTTTGATAATCAGTCCTATGACCTCTTTTCCAAATACATAAAATAAAATGTATAGAATTATAACAAAAGCCAACTATACTGAGGTATAGTTATCAACATTTTAAATAAACTAATTTGTTATATAGTCAAATAGCATTTTTTAATTAACACGCTAAATAACAAAATTTAGCAACCAGGTCTTATATTTACAGTAATTTCAAGGCAATAATAATTATGAGTGATATTTCAAGATTCTTTATTAACAGTACTGTGATATGAAAATAATCTGTGACTTCAAGTTGCTAAGCCACAGGCATTGCTAATACTACCGTG
This sequence comes from Pan paniscus, assembly GCF_029289425.2. Lineage (NCBI taxonomy): Eukaryota > Metazoa > Chordata > Mammalia > Primates > Hominidae > Pan > Pan paniscus. The sequence continues at coordinate 115,292,946 of NC_073258.2, forward strand.
ATTTGTTGTCATAATTCATAATTGAAGAGATTGCTAAACTTTATTTAGAAGCTAGTGAAAATAAAGATGTAATTTTTTTCCCATTCAGGTTCACAGGCCTCCTAAATTCTGTGCATGGGCCCATTTGTGGGCCTGCCAACCCTAGAATAAGACCACTGGCAGGGGATAGCAGAGCTTGATGTTTACCTTCCTGGATGACCTCAAGGTGCATACCCTAACTAGATAGTTACATGAGACATAAATCCCTATCTTGTTTTCTTGTTTAAGTCATTGCATTTTGGGAGTCTTTTTTTTTTTTTTTTATGGCAGTCCAGCCTGTCTACATCTACCTATTAAGTATCTCTTCAATTTGTGGTTCTTTTTTTTGTCATTACTGTTGCTGTCTGGTATAGGTATTTCTGGGGCATTAACTGGGAATTGTTTCAGTTTTGTTTTTACAGCATTACTGAGGTATAATTTACATTCAATAAGAATACATGGTTTTTTTTTTTTTGAGATGGAGTCTTGCTCTGTTGCCCAGGCTGGAGTACAGTGGTGAGATCTCAGCTCACTGCAACCTCCACCTCCCGTGTTCAAGTGATTCCCCTGCCTCAGCCTCCTGAGTAGCTGGGACTACAACAGGTGTGTGCCACCATGCCCGGCTGATTTTTTATATTTTAGTAGAGACAGAGTCTCACCATGTTGGCCAGGATGGTCTCGATTTTCTGACCTTGTGATCTGCCTGCCTTGGCCTCCCAAAGTGCTGGGATTACAGGCGTGAGCCACCACACCCGGCCAAGAATACATGCATTTTAAGTGCACTGTTTTATGAATGTTGGCAAATGTAGACACCTGTGTACCCATCACAATCAATAAGTAGAATATTACCACCACTCCAAAGTTCCATTTCCTTGTCAATTTTGTCCTCCTCCTGTGCATGCCCCGCTGCCCATGCCTAACATGTTTCTGGCCCCGGATAATCACAGATTTAGTTTTTGGCACTACAGATGAGATTTGTTTTTCTAGAGTTTCACATAAATGGAATAATGTAGAATGTACTCTTTTGTATCTGGCTTCTTAGACTTATGATTATGTTCTTGAAGATTCATCAAGGTTGCATTTATCAGTAGTTTGTTCCTTTTCATTATTGAGGAATATCTCATAATATCTGTTCCTCATTTGATAAATATTTGGGTTGTTTCAAGATTGGGGCTATTGTGAATAGAGCTGCTCTGAATATTCATATATGGTTCTCTATATGGACAAATGTTTTAATTTCTTTTTGGTAAGTACCTAAGGGTGGAATGACAGGGCCATATGGTAAGTAAATGTTTAACTTTTGACAAATCTACAAAAAGCCTACTGGAATTTATTGCTCTTAATCTGTAGGTAAATTTGGGGAGAATTGCTCTAGTAACAATATTGAGTTTTCCAATTCATGAAAACAGTTTATACCTCTCAGTTTGAATTTATGGAGAGTTGGTTTTATTTACTTTAAGGTGGGTCTTGAAAAGCCTGGGCTTTTTACACCACGTTCCTCCCTTTTACTGGAACTCAAAACCTACAAACTCTGTTTCCTCCTTCAGTGAGCAACAGATTAAATCTCTACTTATTCAGCTGTTGTTCTGTGCTACACTTTGTGGAGTCTCCCTTGGATACACAGAGCTCAGGGATCAGTCAAAGATTTGAGAGTAGATTTCAGGGTTTTTTCTTCTAAGGCCTTTCTCCTGGAATTTCCCTGGTCAATTGCCTTGAACTCCATCCTGTGACATCTCCAGGCTGCAAGTCTGCAGTTTTCTGCTTGAATTCAAGTTGCTTTGCACAGTACACACTGAGGTATATTGTCAGGATAAAAGCCCTTAAAGCTGGCTCCCACGCAGCATGATTCCCTACTTTTAAGTGTCAAATTCCCTCCAGTTTCTGCCAGTTTTTGGCCTTTTTCTAGTGCTTTCATATCATTTTTTAAAATATTTTTTTCCAGAGTTTAATACTGTTCTATGAGAAATATTAGTCTCATCTAAGCCACTCTGCCGTTTTTTTGCAGCTGGAACTTCCTAGTCCATTTATATTTCATATTATCATTGATATATCTATGTAATTTTATCTTACTATTTGGTTTTTATTTGTCCCACCTTCTTTATTTCTATTCCATTTTCTCCCTTTTTGACTTTTTTTTTTTTTTTTTTTCAGACAGAGTCTCACTCTGTTGCCCAAGTTGGAGTGCAGTGGCACTATCTTGGCTCACTGCAACCTCTGTCTCCTGGGTTCAAGCGATTATAGTGCCTCAGCCTCCTGAGTAGCTGAGATTACAGGCGTGAGCCACCACACCTGGCAAATTTTTTGTAGTTTTAGTAGAGACGGGGTTTCACCGTGTTGGCCAGGCTGGTCTCGAATTCCTGACCTCAAGTAATCTGCGTGCCTCAGCCTCCCAAAGTTCTGGGATTACAGGCATGAGCTACCGTGCCTGGCCCCCTTTTTGACCTCTTGTGTATTAATCAAAAATTCTAAAATTATTCTATTTCCATTCTCATTTAGCTTGTTATAAAAACTACTTTAATAATTTCTACTCTATTTTGGAAATTTCAATATGCATCTTTGACTTAATGAAGTCTAATATAAATTGGTACTTCTACTAATTATTAGGAAATGAGGGACCTTAGAAAACTGTACTCCATTTACATTTAACTCTTTCACATTTTCTTGCTATAGTCAGGCATTTCAGTTCTAGAAATATTTATTTTATTTCTTTTAGAGATGGAAAAGAAATATGCTGCCTAGGTTGGACTGGAACTCCTGGGCTCAAGTGATCCTCCTACCTTAGCCTCCCATGTAGCTGGGACTGTAGGCACTCACCACTGACTGGTTTAATTCTAGGAATATTTAAAACACCACAATATATTATATATAATACACACACACACACATATATATATATATATAATCCTTGTTCATTTAGATTTGTACATTTAGTTTCCTTCTTTTTCATTCTTCTTTGCCGTTCTTTACTGTCATTTGGGAGAATTTATCTTCTGCTTCAAGAACTATCTTTAATATTCTGTAAGACATCTTCTAGTGACAAATTCTCAAGTTTACATTTTAAAAAATCTTATTTTGCTTTCATTTTGAGGGTTACTTTTGTGGGCTATACAATTCTAGATTGACAAGTGTTATTTATTTATTTTTGTTTTTGGTGGTTAGAGTATCAGCACTTTGAATATGTTACCTCATTTTCCTTCTATTTCCCTAACTGTCCTTTGTTCCTCTCTTGCTTTCTCTCTAGAATCTAGATCTCTCAACCCCTCACTGCCCCAGTTGCTCTCTGATGCTTAACAGATCAAATATAACATTCTCTAGCTTTTCTAGTTGCTCTCAAAAGGAGACTATAAGCAAGTCTACTATTTTGGGAAACATAAATTTTATTTATAATTATAAACATAAACTATACACACATCTATGTATATGTGTTTATGTGTGTGTGTGTATATATATCCATATATATGCACATTCTATATGTTTTTCTTTTTATTTCATTTTCCAAACAAATGTCTGTGGCTGATGTGTAGAAATGCAAGTGTTTTATTTTAATAGTGCTTTTATATAGGCACACATAGAGAACAAAGATGATTAGAAGTGGCCATATTGGGTACGTTTGCCTTGTTTTCATTGTTAGTTTCAACATTTTACTATGTGTAATTAAATATATGATGTTGGATTTATGATATTTGCTTTTCTTAATGCCTTCTATTAGATTGAGGAAGTTATTTTTTAAGAAAGAGTTTATGAAGTGTTTCTATTACTAATGGAAGTTGAGTTATTGACAGAGGCCTTTTCTGATTCATTGAGGTAATTATATGAATTTTTAAACTTTTATGTTTAAAGGTGATATATTACATTAGTATATTTTCTAAAGCTAAACAATCCTCCTGTTACGGACTTAAGCTGAACTAGGTCAAAATATAGATTGGATCTTTATACATAACTCTGCTGTGCTATGTAAGAGTACAAATTAACATGATCGTTTTGAAAGCAGAATGGCAATATTTTTGTTAGTTTGTATTTATCTATGCCCTATGTCCAAGCAATTCATTCTGGATACATCACAGAGGACTTCTCAGTCAGGTCCATAAAGAATCACATACAAAGTTTGTTTTCAGTTGATTATATGTATAGCTGTAATTGTAGGGAATTAAATAGACTTTATTACTATGAAATGGTTAAGAAACATGTAGTGGATGTGTATTGTGGGACACTATCCAACAGTTAGATACAACTCACTAGATTTACCTGTAACATGAAGAGCTCTTAAAAACAGCTCTAGGTGAAGAAAGAAATAAACATAAATCTTTATCACATTTTTATGTAAATTAAAAATATACATACAAAGCACAATACATGGATACACACATACTCAAAGACAAAAATTAAAAAAGAATCCTTCCTGCTTTTCTGGCTTTGTTTATGACTCATCCTGCTGCCCACCTGGGATGGCCTGCCCCTGCACCAATCTAGACTCTATAGTCAGTGAATCCCCAGCTCAGGGGCAATCTCTACAGGAAACTTTCCAGCATAACTCTAGACCACAACGATCTCTCCCGTATTTTGAATTCCTGTGACATATTCATACATTTTCCACCCAAACAATGTCACACATAAAACAAGGCAAAGAAATATCAGCTGTAAACAGGTATTTTTGATGTCCTTCTTCCTCTCTCCCACTAGATGTTAGGTTGAGTGACTATATCCATGCTTGCTTCCCACAAAGCACTGGGGACTTTTGCTGGTTGGTTATTAGAGAAATATTTTATCTTGATGCTGTCTCACCATCAAAACCAGCCTATCCTTGTCAGTAAGAGAGGCTCTCACTATCAGTTTTTTTTGTTTCCCACACTTTCTTCTGAGCTTTCTCCCTTTTCTTCTCTTTCTTTGACTTGAGAGAACCCCTCGGCAGACACAGTCTTTCTAATTTCTTTTGCTTTGTTCTTCCCTGTCCTCCACTGACCACTGGCAAGATTAGAAATAGAGAAAGGCAGTCTCCATAGTTTTGCTTACTCACCTGTTTTAATGATCTCTCCTATCTGGGTGGCTGGAAAAGTACCTGTGAGTTCTTAACTGGCTCTTGTGGCTGTGTAAAATGTTTTTGTTTCTTGTCTGTGAACACATTTATTTTCATCAGTCTGTTTTCCTCGTAAACTGGCTTATCTTGGGATGGAGATTTGAAGAGGCAATAAAGAGTAGTACAATTAACTGACAATTAGATAATTCCACAGCCTCTGTTAACTGGGTGTTTCTCGGGTATTCTTTGAGATTCCTTCTCTCTCCATGTTACTGGTGACCCTTGGGAATGGAAAACCTCTTAGTTCTGAAACAGCTGTGGTCCTTGAAGTCATAGTGTAAAAATACCCCAAGTGACTCTATGGATAGGCTTTCCTCAGAAAATCTGAAGTCTCACGACAACTCCAAACAAGAGAACAAATTGTCAGTGGACACCATGCAGAGAACTGGTGGGTGATTGAGAATTCTTTTTTTTTTTTTTTTTTTTGGACAAGGTTTTGCTCTGTTGCCCAGGCTGGAGTGCAGTGGCATGATCATAGCTCACTGCAACCTCGAACTCCTGGGCCCAAGCCATCCTTCTGCCTTGGGCCTAGGGGCTACAGGTGCATGCTGCCATACCTGGCTAATATTTTTAATTTGTATTTTGTAGAGATGGGGTCTTACCATGTTGCTCAGGCTGGTCTTGAACTCCTGGGCTCAAGTGGTCTGTCTTCCTCGGCCACCCAAAGTGCTGGGATTACAGGCATGAGCCACTTTTCCCAGCTGGATCTTTTATCGGTTTGAAAAGGATATCTAATAAATGGGGAAGGACTATTTGCTCTGAGTTAGGGAAAGGGGATATGGTTCATTAACTCTTCATTATCATAAACATTATTTAATTCACCAATACAGTAAATGTTGCTGTAACTTCTGCTATGCCAAATGCCTGTAACATGAAAGGGAATATATGGGTGTATATGAATAATTAGGCCTATTAATCCTTCTTTCCCCTCTAACCCCTGGTCACCACTGGTTTTCTTACTGTCTCCATGGTTTTGACTTTTACAGAATGTCATATAGCTGCAATCATACAGTGTGTAGCTGTCCCAGATTGGCTTTTCTCTTAGTGATACGGATTTAAGTTTCTCTGTCTTTTTGTGGCTTGATAGCTTATTTCTTTAGTGCTGAATAATATTTTACTGACTACATGTTGGAGACCTTTCTCTCATGCCTCATGCCCTTCCCTCTGGAACCTTCATATTTGTCATGTGACTGTTACTTCAGCTCTGTAACATAAATCTAACTTCATCTCTCTTTCTAAGCCTGGATGCCCAGACCCTGTGCCAATTTGTAAGATTTAGTTTTGAAGATCACAAGTATTGTTAGTACTGTGCTAAGTACTCATAGGATTAAATGAATTAATACATGTACAACATTTAAAAACAGTTTCTGGCACTTAGTTTAAGCACTAAATAATTAGCAACTACTACTATCACCACCCCAACTACTACTATTTATGCATGGGAGTAAATTTTGAGATTGGCTTTTTTCTCCCACTCAGCGTAACGTCCATGATGTCCATCCAAGTTATTGCATGTGTCAACAGTTCATATCAACATATTGCCTCACTCACAATTAGGCAATATTGTTTGTTACCTTGGTTTCTTTAACCAATATTGTTTCTCAAACCTACTCCTCACTACTCAATTTGTTTCTTATCTTGTAAAGTCTTTGGTAGCTCTTTCAGAGGGGACCAATATTAGACTGAGTACATATTTTTTCTTCCTAAATGGATGATAAATTTACTTGCTATAGAATTAGGTGAAAAATATTTTTCTTCTTAGCCTTGAGGATACTGTTTCATTCTCTTCATGCATCCAATGTCATTTATGAAATGTCTGATGTCAAAGTTAGTATAATTGTGAATCTTTGCAGCATTTTTCCCTTCATCCTTGGTATTATGAAATTTTATGCAGATCTTTTTATCTTCATGATGTTTGGCACTTTTAATGGCCCATTAGACCTGAGATCTAATATCTGTTAACTTTTCTTTCATAATTTTGATCACACTTTCCTTTTATTCTGTATTCTGCAAGAATTCTTGAGTTAACATTTTATCTCTCCAGTTTATTGTTTTCATTTTGAATTTTAGTGTGTCCCTCAAGTTTTTCTTTATTTCACGTATCATATTTTAAATTTAACAAATATCTACTTAACTCTAAGTATGGCTGCAATATCCTCTCACATCAGTCTGGTAATTAAACACACTTATTCTAAATTCTTGTATGAACTGTCCTTTTAACTTTGTTTTCTTGGCATGTCAATTTCTTCTGATTATTGTGCTTTATGCCTCTCTTTCAAGTATTAGTCTCTTTCAAATGATTGGTAATTTTTGGTTATGTGTTCATCTTTGCATTTGAAATTTTCTGCTAGCCTCCCTGTAAATGTTGGGTTTATTTATTGCATTTTCTTCTGGGAGAGTGGTTAGAAATATTTCCTGGTGCTGAGTGCCAATATCCAGTCTTCTGAGAGTCCATGCTCTCTTCTTCCCTCTTGGGGATTATGCACAGCACTGCTCTGTCATCCCAGCCCTTGCACACATTCTCAGTGCTTCCATATGATATGTGGAGAGGTCATACCTCATGGCTGTCTCTGTTAAACTCTGTGTCCACCTTTACTGATTTCAGTAGGAATCATAGGAAAAGACAGATATACTATTATTTTACATATTTCTCATCAGGATATCCAACAAGTTCTGTTTGATATCAAACATACATCCTGGGACTATTTAATTATGCCATTTTCCTAGACTCTGTAACAACTTTCACAACTGCATCTGTAATCTCTCTTATTTATTACTATCCAGAGTCAAGTTGACTTTACAGAAGTAAATTATCTCTTTCAGTTGTTGTATCCAATCACACAAGCTAAAGGAAAAAGTATACTTAATGACTCATATGAGTGGGAAGTCTTAGGAATTAATCTAGCTTCAGATAAGGCTCGATCTGTGGTTCAAACAATGTAATCAAGCTTCTCTCTAAGCCTGTAGGCTCTCCTGTCCTATTTTCTTAGAGATGCTTGCTCTCAAGATAATGCAGCAAGATAGTCCTAACATGCTTAAGCCATACATGGTCGTTGGTGTTCAAGATCTCAGAATGAGAGAGACCCATTTCTTTTCAGAATTTATATTACGTCACAGAAAAAAACCAACAACTCTAATCAACTGTGCTAGTACCAGTCACTTATGAAGGGTTTGGGGGAAGAGTGTTTTGATGAACCAGTAGGCACCAAAAATAGGCAAAAATCACATGATTGAGAGTCTCAGTAGCATGCTATAAAGTGGGGAAGCTACAGTTCTCCAGGAAAAGAGGGGCCCTCTTTCTGGAAGTAGGAATATTAGTCACAATTCAGCAAGAGATGTTCAGTACAAGAGGCAATAAAGATGAGGGCAAATAAGAGGGTGAGTCATATTTTCTGTCACTAATCCCTCATCTCTCTTTTTATCTCTCAGGAAGCTTTTCTGAAATTTTACTTTCTCCTCATATGAGTCATATAGGGAACTTACTTATTGATTCGTTCATTTTCTTATTTACTTCCAGTCATTTATTACATGCCTGCAGTTGCAAACTTGGAAATAACTGGGATCCCACATGTGGACGCTTATCTCTAAAGTTTGGGATTATTTTAATTAACTCCTAAAAAGCTTCTGCACAGCAAAGGAAATAATCAGCAGAGTTAACAGACAACCCACAGAGTGGGAGAAAATTTTCACTAGCTATGCATCTGACAAAGGACTAATATCCAGAATCTACAAGGAACTCAAACGAATCAGCAAGAAAAAAACAAACAGTCTTATCAAAAAGTGGGCTAAGGACATGAATAGACAATTCTCAAAAGAAGATTTAGGAATGGCCAACAAACATATTGAAAAATGCTCAACATCACTAATTATCAGGGAAATACAAATCGAAACCACAGTGCAAACCACCTTACCCCTGAAAGAATGGTCATAATTTAAAAAATAAAAAATAATAGATGTTGGTGTGGATGTAGTGAAAAGGGAACACTTTTACACTGCTGGTGGGAATGTAAACTAGTACAACCATTGTGGAAAACAGTATGGAGATTCCTTAAAGAACTAAAAGTAGATATACCACTACTGGGTATCTACCCAGAGGAAAAGAAGTCATTATATGAGAAAAGACACTGGCACACACATGTTTATGGCAGCACAATTAGCAGTTGCAAAAATATGGAACCAGCCCAAATGCCCATCAATCAATGAGTGGATAAAGAAAATGTGGTATATATATACCATGGAATACTACTCAGTCATAAAAAGGAAGGAAATAATGGCATTCGCAGCAACCTGGATAGAGTCGAAGCATATTATTCTAAATGAAGTAACTCAGGAATGGAAAACCAAACATCATATCATATGTTCTCACTCATAAGTGGGAGCTAAGCTATGAGGACATAAAGGCATAAAAAGTGATCCAGTGAACTTTGGGGACTTGGGGGAAAGGTTGATAGCGAGGTGAGGGATAAAAGACTACACATTGGGTACAGTGTACACTGCTCAGGTGATCAATGCACCAAAATCTCATAAATCACCATTAATCACAAATAATCATCCTAAAAAAATAAAGTTTGGGGATTATTTATATATGAGTAAGATATATTCCCTGCCCTCATGAAATGTATGATTTAATTGTAGTGTTATATGTGTCTAAATGCAGATACATAAATAACTATTTCTAGCACAATACAGAATAGCCATATGAAAATAGTGCAGGAGTGCACAGAGAGGGGGTGGTTGAGTATGCCTACACCACCTGGGACTTGACTGACCCAGATCCCACCTGGGATCTGGGACTTGAAGGGTGACTGAAATCTCATTGGTTGGAGAAAGCCATGAGGGATATTCTTTCCATAAAAAAGGAACAGCCAGGACAATGGATTGAATGCAAGAATATATGTTTCATATGATCTTTACCTAATTCTGGAAAGGAAAATCCATTAAAGGGCCACCTTTAGAGCCTAATTTATTGTGGGATATAGGAGTTTGAGCTATTCCAGAAGACCTCTTGTTTTACTTATAAGTTATTTCTATACTCTATAAAAGATTATCTCCCTAGTTGGATAATGAGTACTTTCCAGGCAGGAAAAAATCTTATTCATCTTTATTTTTCCAAGCACGCCAAGCCTTTTCCAGGAACCGTTTGTATTGATATCATTGTCTACATTCCAGAAGAGCAAGTCTTTCCTGGCAACAGAAACAGTACAGCGAATAACAGATGTCAGGATTCCCCTATTTTAAAGCTTTAGCCATCAATGGAAAATATTGAAAAACATAATTTGTCCTTAAATTCTTCATTTGTGAGTCAGAACATCAAAAATATTTGTGATATACTTCACATGGGCTTTTGCAGGCTTGATGAATTTTGGGGCCTCTCTGTCATATTTTGGATATATTCTCCTAATAGAGAACGTGTCTTTATTGTAGGCCATGCCCTTTTTACACAATACCATCTGTTTAAATAGGTGGCTGTTACATTCCACTTACTCCCTGGCAAATGTAAAATGAATCATTGTATTTTATTTAACAGGTATAGACTGAATCTTTAACATATGCTAGACATAGTTCCTGATGCTGCGAACAAGGCACCTAGTGAACAAATACGTGGTCCTTACTGTTAGAGAACCTAGAGTTTACTGTGAGTAGAACAGGTAAAAATAATATGTACAACTAAATTAATGAGATTATTTTGGATAGTGATACATACACTCATGAAAAGGAAACAGTGAAGTAATTAAGAGTAATAGGGAGTTGGAGTGATCTAGTTTTACATTGTGTGGTCAGGAAAACTTATCTGAGATTGGAATGACAGGAAAGACTCATCATTATGGATCATAGAAAGGAGTTTGGAAGCCATTACAGGGTTTTATCCAGGGATGTGAAATGGATCTCATTTACAGTTTAAAAAGCTCAGTCTGGCTACTGGGCAAAGAATGGGTTGTAGAAGTTTCAAGATTATGAGCAAAAGATCAGTTATTGCCTGAGTCCAGGAAAGAGGTGATACTGTTTAAACTAAGATGGTAGCAATGGAGATAGAGAAGAGGAGAAAGATTCTCCACATATATTGTAAAAAAAATATGGCAGAACTTTGAGAGGAATGAGAGAAGTAGATGAATCAAGGACAATTTATGACTACCTGTATGAATCTTGGAAACATTTCTGAGCCAGAGAAAACTAGGGACAAATGCATTTTGGAATATAAATAAAGAATTCTACTTTGATCATACTGAGTTTGAGATGTCTCCTAGACAGGTAAATGGGAAATTAAGTAGGCAATTAGATATGCAAGTCCTAAGCGCAGTGGAGAAATCAGAGCTGGAGACAAATACTTAGAAGTTATGGAAATCATCGGTGGTATTTAAGCCAGGGAGTGGGTATCACCCCAAATTAGCATATAGATAGAGCAAAGTAGATGCATAGGAATGAATCCCAGGGCACTCCAACTTTAGAGGCCAAGCAGCTGAGTGGGGATTGGCAAAGGAAAATGGGAAGGAGTGACCAAGGAAGCAGGAGGAAAACACAGAGAAATTTGTGGCACAGAAACAAAGGAAAGTGAGTGAGTGAATAAAGAAGGCACAGTCAGTTGGGTCAAACACTACTGAGAGGCTGAGTTGGATGAAGACAAAGAAGTAGCCATTGGATTTAGCAACACAAAGGCCATTAGTACCCCTGGCAGGAGCGATTTAGAACATAAGCCCAACTGGAATGTGTTGTAACAGAGAATAGGAGGTAGCAAGGACAAAAAACTATATGTTTTCAAGAAGGTTTCATAAAAAGGGGAGAAGATATGTGGCCATACCTCAAGAGACACATGTAATATCAAGGGATCTCTCTCTCTCTCTATCTCTGTATATATAGAATATTTGCACACATATGGAGAATATTTACATTCTATATACACACATATATGTATTTAAATTTATGTTTTCTTTTTTAAGATGCAAACTATTAGAGAGTAGTCTATGTGTTTCCTAAAGAAATGACCCAGTTGAAAGGATTGGGTTGATGACTGTGTCAGTTATTGATTTATTACCTCTTGGCTCCAAATTTGCCTTTGTATACATTCTCTGCAATCATGGACAGAATTGCCTTAAGCACCCTCCTGTATAGTGAGCACATTGCTAAGCTTTCTCAGCAGAGGGCTTTGGAGGGGCATTGCAGAAAGAAGGAACTCTCCTGCTGTTTCTGGTGGCTGTGCAGTAGGCTAGTGTTTTTGGTATGGGGACATCCAGTAGGGCTCTTCCCCAGCCATGTTCCCAGAATAAGCAATCTTTTGGCAACCTTGCAGCCTCATCCTGGCCTGGCAATAACCTTTCCTGGCCTTCCACATTGGCTACAGCACCCCAGCACTCCCTGTCTGTGAAGGCCTACTGCTTGCATGGGCACTCGATTCCCCATGCAGGCCCCCTGCACAGCTCATCTTTGTCCTAGACCCTCACCCACTTGTCCACACCCCTGGTTCCTGATTGCCTGAACCCTGCCTGGACTATGGAGGATTCCCTTCTGCTTGTCCAGCAACTGCAGACCAGCTGTAGCCTGGGAAAACCAACGATCTCTGCTTTCCAGTGAAATGAACTATACATTTCCCAATAAGGCTGAACCGCAGCCTTGGGGAGGGACCTTCTTTCAAGTTTTTTTTGGACACCGTCCCTCAGCCTTAGGCATACCACATAGAGATTCCTTTTATCTTATAGTCACTCATTTATCAGAGTTTAGTAATTCTTTATATCAAACTTTCCCCGTTTGGCCCACTGGGTGGTTTCTACCTCCTCATTGGACCCAGACTGTTAGTTACAATGATGAGAAAGATTATAACTGTAAGGATTCAGCACAAACTGGTACTTAGAATATACTTTTTATTTTTTTTAAATACCCTCTCTTGAAAAAAATACCTCACCTTGTCAGTTTCTTTTCAGTATATTCTTTAACATGCTTGCCTCTTGTTAATAATTTCCCTTGGACATTTTTACAATGTTTTTTCTTTGTGGAGTATTTTTCCAAAATGTTTAAGAATCCATTCAGCTCCAAGGGCTATATGTCAGTCATTTTTACTTTTTCCCTCTGTTGGAAGAACAACTTGTACTCTATATATATATATATATATATATATATATATATATATATATATATATATATATATATACTGGCCAATCATCTCAGACAAGAAATAAACATATGAAACATCACACAGACATTGCCACAGTGTGTATATTGATTTGATTTGGTTTTCAGAAGAACCATTAAGCCTTCATGGATTGCCCCTAGAAAGTGCTAACTTCTGAGAATTATCATTCTGAATGTATCTTTCTATCTGAGCTTACATTCCCTCTTAGAGTTCACATATTACAAACATATATCTTCTTTTTCTTTTCTTAAAAAAAAATCTCTGGGTCACATTCAAATTTTAGTTTCTGTGCTAAAATTATAGTGCTCTGTGTTCCTTTTAAATATTCTGCCCCTTTTGCAAGATCTTCAATACCTTTTATCCTTCCTTACCTCAAGTAGAAAGGGGTAGTGGAAAGTCACTCTATTAATAGAAGAAAGCAGGTGCTGTTCTACCATTCCTGGAGCTTCACAACCCTTGTTCATTCTTACCTTAGCAGCTATAGTAGTCCATGGTGATGCTTGAATTAAGGTACTGCTCCCCCCTCCCTTTATTTCCCCCTCTCTTCTTCACTCTCTTCCTCTCTTTCATTCCCTCTTTCTTATTTTCCCTCTCCCTTCCTTCCTCCCTCAACTACCCACCCATTATAATTAGGATAAAATTTAAACTCCTTGCCATAGGTAATAAGGCCACATAAGATCTAGCTCCTGCTTGTTTCTCTAACTTCTCAAGCCTCTGTCTTCCTCCATTTTGTCTCACGGCTGCCTCCTTTTTATCTTTTCTATCCCACTTTCAATGCTTCTCTTCTGAGATGCTTTTCTAAATACCTAGTCACCTCCATCACCACCATGCCGTTACCCTATCACTGATGTGATATGCTTTGTTCATATGACTTTATCATGAATTGTGGAATCATTTTATGTCTTTTTTGTTTATTATCTTTTTCCTTTATTAGAATATAAAATCTTTGATGGCAGAGATATCATTTGTCTTTTTGATGACTATATACCTAAAGACTAGAACAGTTCCTGGCACATGGTAGGGATTTAAAAAAAAATGTTGACCATCTGAGTGTATATGGGGCATTGAACTATGAACTGTAATTATTGGCAAATAAATAGAAAATGTATTATTTCCTGCTGCCCCCCAAAAACTGGATAAACATATTTAAGTTGCCCTATTGTAATTGTTTTTTTCCAGATGCAGGTACTGTTGCCATTCTTACTATTGGGTCAGGGGCCTGGTGGTATCTGGGGCATGATGAAGGGTACAAAATTAAGGAAGAATATGGTACCAAACTGCTTGACAATAATCACATTGCTCTATTCAACTGAAATTCTCATATCCAACACTCTTTTTTGATCAAGTCTTGGGAAGGCCTATTAAAATGCAAATGAAAGTGATTAAAATGTTAACCTACATGTGTAGATTATAGGAACCATTGTTATTGATTATCTACTTAATAGCTTTCAGACAATAGTGGCTCGCAAAGATGTTTTAAGCCATGGAATTTTTTCAAACAAAAAGCTCACCCAGGATTCCATATACATATAGGTAAGAATGACTGATATTCTGGCTGAAGCAGTGGTATTGGAACTGGTACTCTGCCCCATGGGGCACCTCTCCTGACTCCTGCCCCTCAAGGTAGTGCCCAAAGTACCACATGAGACCCAGAGAGCTGAAGTTACTTATCCAGTCTTTTGTTGTTGTTGTTTTTTGAGGCTGGGTCTTGCGCTGTCACTCTGGCTGTAGTGTAGTGGTGTGCCACTGCAGCGTCAAACCCCTGGACTCAAGTGACCCTTCCACCTCAGCCTCCAAATGAAGAAGGAATTAGTGAAATCAACTATAAGCTAATAGTAGTAGTAATAGATATTTTAAAATCCTCTTAAAGCTGCTGCAAAGTGTGACCCCTAACCCCCACACTCAAGTTAAAAGGGAGTATTAACAGCCTGTCTTCTTTCTGTGGACAGTGGACCTTATCTATACTCCCCAACTCTACATTCCTCAAAGTTTATTATAGGCCCATAGAGTGCCTGCTTACCTTCCTACATGGCTGCAGGGTCACAAGACTGATAAGTTTAGGTTGCAAGACCTGTTTCTCTCAAGATGTAAGAAATGTTGTAATGCTGCGTTTGTTTCTTGCTGCTGTAACTCGCTTCCTGCCTCACATGGTTCCCACCTTAAGATGTTTAAAAGTAGGAAAAGCCCTTTGTTTGGGGCTCAGACTATCTGGACCTATGTACGGCTGAGCCAGTGATCACCTTAATTTAATAAACTCTCCTGGACTTTTTTGGTCTCTCCAGTCTTTGACTGTCTTGCAACCCAAAGTGCTAGGATTACAGGTGTGAGCCACTGCACCCAACCCTCCAAAGTCTTAAAATGATCAACAGCAACAAGACTAAAGACAAACTTCCTGAATTCTAGTGGCCCGTGCTTTTACCTGTGTTATCCTATAAACCTGGATGAAAAATACTATAGAATCAGATTAGAGCCTAGTATCAGGAGTTCCTACAGAGAGAGAAAATTTAGAGGTTTTCAGGACCCACATGTCCTTGCTTAGAATTCTCTCTATGACTATGGGAGAATTGCCTCACAAGAATTCTCTTCTGACTTGGAAATTCATCTAGAGCTTGTCTTTAGTGGTAGAAATAAACAAACAGGACTGCTTTCTCCAAATATTTATTTTAAAATTACTTTATCACTCTGAATTTTCATGCATCAGAGAGAACTTTTACCCATAGGTGTCTTGACTTCCCATTGGTGAAGAGGGGTATGGCTCTGATCAAGAAGGGTAGGCTCTTTTCATGAGTATTTTTAGTTTTATTTTTAAGTGGAAGCCCAGATTAGAAACATCTCATTTAGCTGAATTGGTGGCTTATGGATCAGCCATAATGTAGATTCTCTGCTCTTGCTAGTTGGGAATTCAGAGCCAAACACAGCATCTGGCCTGCTAGTAGACAGTCAATAAATTTTTTTACTTAAGTGAATGAATTTCAGACTTTTGTGTTATTTAACAAATATAGTTTAATAATATATTAATCTGATTTCCGACTACATGTTGAGGTGGGTGTACATTATTTGTGCCATATGCAATTGTTATATCCCAGGCATCAATGATACTCACACTGAGATCCTGGAAAATGTCCTTTATGATGAGATATTGAATGTAACCATGAAAGTCACTAAATCTTTCTGCATCATTGTACATCTCCCTGATGTTTT
Organism: Pan paniscus; assembly: GCF_029289425.2. NCBI lineage: Eukaryota > Metazoa > Chordata > Mammalia > Primates > Hominidae > Pan > Pan paniscus. The sequence goes on from NC_073258.2 coordinate 115,309,361, forward strand.
CTGTTTTGATGATAACCATAGTGTCTGGGCTTCTCAGAAGAAGATGCTGAATGGCTTTGTGGACATTGAGGGCCCTTCGGATAAAAACATCAATGGGAAAGGGTCTGAAATGCTGGCCCAGGGAAATAACGATGACAGTATTTTTTTCTCCTCCAGTTCTGTCAATGGCCTGGGTGAGGTACTCCATCTCTTTGACTGAATAGGTCATTGATCCTATCAAGGGATAACAATGTTTTTGCCACTGGATGTTGATGTTCCTATCCAAATCCACAGCAAGCTGGTGTTGCAATTTTCCAGATTCATGCAGATCCACTGACTTCAGCGCTGATAACAAATAGGCAATCCCAAAATAAAAGGAGGATATAGTTACCAAGATTGAGTAGATATAAAGATAGAAGAGATTTGATCGGTATAATTAAATAAGCTAATCATGTCTAATTTATTATAGGTTTAGATGAGGGGATGTTTTTGAAAATTATTTGAGCAGTCAAAAGTGTTACTTGGCATCTTGGATTAAGATGGTGGATAGGAGGCAGGACTAGCTTGCAGCTCTCACTCAGACAAACAGAGCAGCCTGTGGAGACTCACATCATGAACTTCTGCTCCAAGAACTGCCACAGGAACATACCAGGAAAGTCAGAAGAATCCATAGACCCTTTGAAGGAACAGGATCACCACTGCAGGCTCTCTGAGATGCTGAAAAACTGTGTCCCTAGGGCAAGTTTGCATCCTGCCTGTAGGACAGCAGCTGATGTGCTCTTGAAAGTGCCACCTGCTGGCTGGAGGCCAACCAACACAAAACCAGCACACTAAACAAAAACACAACCAAAGACCCTCACAGAGTCCACTTCACTCCCCTGCTAACTCCACTGGAGCAGGTGCTGGTATTCAAGGCTGCAAGACCTGAAGATGGGTCACATCCTATGGGATTCTTTGCAGACACTCTCCAGTACCAGCCCAGAGCCCAGTAGCTCCACTGGGTTGCGAGACTCAGAAGAGCAAAAACAATCACTACAGTTTGGCTCTCAGGAAGCCCCATTCCTAGGGGAAGAGGGATTAAACCACATCAAGGGAGCACCCTGTGGGACAAAAGAATCTGAATAGCAGTCCTTGAATCCCAGATCTTCCCTCTGACATGTCTACCAAAATGAGAAGAAACCCCAAAATCAATTCTGGTAATATGACAAAACAAGATTCTTTAACTCCCGCAAAAGACCATACCAGTTCACCACCAATGGATCTAAACCAAGAAGAAATCTCTGAATTGCAGGAAAAATAATTTAGAAGGTTGATTATTAAGCTAATCAAGGAGGCACCAGAGAAAGGTGAAGTCCAACTTAAATTAAAAACATGATACAGAATATGAAAGGAAAATTCTTCAGTGAAATAGATAGTATAAATAAAAAACAATCACAATTTCTGGAAATCAAGGATACACTTAGAGAAATGCAAAATGCACTGGAAAGTCTCAGCAATAGAATTGAACAAGCAGAAAAAAGAACCTCAGAGCTAGAAGACAAGGCTTTAGAATTAACCCAATCCATCAAAGACAAAAAGGATTTTAAAAAATGAACAAAGACACCAAGAAGTTTGGGAGTATGCTAAATGCCCCAACCTAAGAATAATTGGTATTCCCAAGGAAGAAGAGAAATTTAAAAGTCTGGAAAACATATTTGAGGGACTAATCGAAGAAAATTTCCCTGGCCTTGCTAGAGATCTAGACATCCAAATACAAGAAGCTCAAAGAACACCTGGGAAATTCATCACAGAAAGATCATTGCATAGGTACATAGTAATCAGATTATCTAAAGTCAAGATGAAGGAAAAAATCTTAAGAGCTGTGAGGCAAAGGTATCAGGTAACCTATAAAAGAAAACTTATCAGATTAACAGCTGATTTCTCAGCAGAAACCCTACAAGCTAGAAGGATTGGGGTTCTATTTTAGACTCCTTAAACAAAAAAATTATCAGTCAAGAATTTTGTATCCAGCAAAACTAAGCTTCATAAATGAAGAAAAGATAGTCTTTTCGAGACAAATGCTGACAGAATTTGCCAGTACCAGCAAGCACTACAATAACTACTAAAAGGAGCTCTAAATCTTGAAGCAAGTTATCAAAGCACACCAAAATAGAACCTCCTTAAAGCATAATTCTCAAAGGACCTACATGAAATAATGCAATGAAAAGAAAAACAAGGTATTTAGGCAACAAGTAGCACAATGAATAGAATAGTATCTTATATCTCAATGCTAATATTGAATGTAAATGACCTGAATGCTCTACTTAAAACATACAGAATGGAAGAATGGGTAAGAATTCACCAGCCAAGTTTCTGCTGTCTTCAGGAAAGTCACCTATTAATAACACATAAGAACTCACATAAACTTAAGGTAAAGGGGTGGAAAAAGATATTCCATGCAAATGGGCACCAAAAGCAAGCAGGAGTAGCAATTCTTATATCAGACAAAACAAACCTTAAAGCAACAGCAGTTTAAAAAGACAAAGAGGGACATTATATAATGAGAAAATAACATTCAACAGGAAAATACTACAATTCTAAATATATATGCATCTAACACTGGAGCTCCCAAATTTACAAAACATTACTAATAGACCAAAAAAAATGAGAGAGATGGCAATACAATAGTGGGGAACTTTAACACTCCACTGACAGCGCTAGACTGGTCATCAAGACAGAAAGTCAACAAAGAAATAATGGACTTAAACTATACCCTACAACAAATGAACTTAACAGATATTTACAGAACATTCTACCCAACAAGTGAAGAATATACATTCTATTTATCAGCACATGGAACATTCTCCAAGATAGAGCATATGATAGGCCACAAAACAAGTCTCAGTAAATTTAAGAAAATCAAAACTATATCAAGTACTCTCTCAGACCACAGTGGAATAAAATTGGAAATCAACTCCAAAAGGAACCCTCAAAACCATGCAAATACATGGAAATTAAATAACCTGTTCTTGAATGATCACTGAGTCAACAATAAAATCAAGATGGAAATTAAAAAATTCTTTGAACTGAACCATAATAGTGATACAAGCTATCAAAACCTCTGGGATACAGCAAAAGTGATGTTAAGAGGAAAGTTCATAGACTTAAATGCCTACATAAAAGTCTGAGAGGGCACAAATAGATAAACTGATGTCATAGCTCATGGAACTGGAGAAACGAGAATAATCCAAACCCAAACCTGGCAGAAAAAAAGAAATAATGAAGATCAGAGCAGAAGTAAATGAAACTGAAACAAAAGTAATACAAAAATAAGTGAAACAAAAAGCTGGTTCTTTGAAAAGATAAATAAAATTGATAAACCATTAGCAAGATTAACTAAGAAGAGAGAAGATCCAAATAAGCTCAATTAGAAATAAAACAGGAGATATTACAACTGTTACCACAGAAATACGAAAGATTATTCAAGGCTACTATGAACACCTTTAAGCACATAAACTAGAAAACCTAGAGGGGATAAATTCCTGGAAATATACAACCCTCCTAGATTAAACCAGGAAGATATAGAATCTCTGAACAGACCAGTAACAAACAGTGAGATTGAAATGATAGTTAAAAAATTGCCAACACAAAAAGTTCGGGATAGATTCACAGCTGATTTCTGTCAGACATTCAAAGAAAAATTGAAACAAATCCTATTCACACTATTCCAAAAGACAGAGAAAGAGGGAATCCTCCCTAAATAATTCTATAAAGCCAGTATCATCCTAATACCTCAACCAGGGAAGGACACAACAAAAAAGAAAACTACAGACCAGTAACATCCCTTATGAACATAGATGCTAAAATCCTCACCAAAATACTAGCTAACCAAATCCAATAGCATATCAAAAAGATAATCCACCATGATCAAGTGGGTTTCATACCAGGGACGCAGGGATGGCTTAACATACGTAAGTCAATAAATGTGATACACCATATAAACAGAATTAAAAACAAAAATCACATCATCATCTCAGTAGACGCAGAAAAACATTTGAGAAAATCCAGCATCCATTAGGATTAAAACCCTCAGCAAAATCAACATAGAAGGGACATACCTTAAGGTAATAGAAGCCATCTACAACAAACCCCTAGCTAACATAATATTGAATGGGGAAAAGTTGAAAGCATTCCTTCTGAGAACTGGAACAAGACAAGAATGCCCATTCTCACCACCTATCTTCAACATAGTACTGGAAGTCCTAGCTAAAGCAATCAGACAAAAGGAAGAAATAAAGGACATCCGAAATGGTAAAGAGGAAGTCAAACTGTTGCTGTTGCTCATGATATGATAGTGTACCTAGAAAACCCTAAAGACTTATCCAAAAAGCTCCCAGAACTGGTAAATGAATTCAGCAAAGTTTTAGGATACAAAATTAATATACACAAATCAGTAGCTCTGCTATACACCAACAGCAATCAAGCCGAGAATCAAATCAAGAACTCAACTCCTTTCACAATAGCTGTAAAATAAAATAAAATAAAATAAAAACCTTAGGAATACCTAGCCAAGGATGTGAAAGACCTCTACAAGGAAAACTACAAAACACTGCCCAGAGAAATTATAGATGACATGAATAAATGGAAACACATCACATGCTCATGGATGGGTAGAATAAATATTGTGAAAATGACAGTACTGTCAAAAGCAATCTACAAATTCAATGCAATTTTCTTCAAAATACCACCATCATTCTTCACAGAACTAGAAAAAACAATTCTAAAATTCATATGGAACCAAAAAAGAGCCCACATAGACAAAGTAAGACTAAGCAAAAAGAACAAATCTGGAGGCATCATATTACTTGACTTCAAACTATACTATAAGGCCATAGTCACTGAAACAGCATAGTACTGGCATAAAAATAGGCACACAGACCAATGGAACAGAATACAGAACCCAGAAATAAAGCCCAATACTTACAGCCAACTATATCACTATTATTATTCCTGGTTGATTGGTGAGAAACACCAGGCAGGGAAAATAAATAACATGCCCAAAGTCATTGTTTCTAAGTAGCATAGCCTAGATCTGTTAGACCCCAAGCCCATGCTTTACTTGTGTCTACCTGATGCAAAGTCTACCTCACTTCTGACATCTGTTCACTTAGGTAATGATGACAGTAATGATACCTTACACCAAAGAGAAGTTATGTAAGAAACAATATTCTAAATGCACTGTATGCATTACCTCATTTTACCAGGTAGAAACTCTTTTCATCTTCAGTTGACAGATGAGAAAACTGAGGGATGGAATGGTTATGTAACTTGTTCAAAGTCACCCAGATAGGAGGTAGAGAAGTCAGGTTCTGAACCCAGGTTGTCTGGTTCTAGAATCATACCCTTAATCATTATGCTGGTTCTAGAAGCTGGACAACTTAATATCTTACATCATCTTTGGTTCCATCAATAGTTTTTGGAGCCTACTGGGTACATACTGAAGTGTGAATTCTGCAGAGATAGGGATGTAATAAACCTTTTTCTACACTGCTTTCCTTCCAGTTAGATAGCTGTATTATTTTTTTAAAGGAAAGATAACAATGCCTTGTGAAAAATTTTGGTGTGTTGTGATTGAAGAATATGAAAAAAAGAGGAATTTCCCATATTCCCTTCTCCCCTTTGAAATGGAAAAGAAGTTTCTGAAAGGGGTAAGAATTATAGCTTAGACTGAGGCATACTGTTGATACTGGCTTTGAAGTATTCCATCCACTGGCGGATCGTGGAATCTCCCATTAGGTATATGAGTTTTCCTCTCAGGCATTCCTTCATTTTGACTGTAGCCAAACTACAGGAGACAGGATTCCATGTGTTTCTCCAGACATGCCCACTGGGGATTGTGGATGTCATTCCAAACTTGCATTTCTCTTTCATTGCAACTGTTTCTTCTGCCAAAGAATCAATGAGATAGGATCTTCCAAAACATCAAATTACCCATCAGTATGTATTAAGAGCCTTCTATCCTCTAAGTATCCTAAGAGGGGGTAAGGTGGTGGTAATGGTGGAAAAAGTATTATTGAAGTATTCTCTTAATGAAACAGCTGTTTTTTTAATAAAAATTTTTCTCTGATGTGAATTTCCTAAATAATGTTCATTAATGTTCGTTATAAGAGTATATGTTTCTTCCCAGAAAAAAATGGCTTTCTGGAGGAAAATTTAAGTATTTTCCAGCTTTTCTATGAAACTAAAGTCATCAATTCTTGCATAGGAATGGAAGCTCAATTATTCTATCATTTTAGCTCACTTTACCCCTAAGTTTGTCACACTGTGTCTTAAATGACACCATCAAAATATAAATCCTTTGAGTTAAATAAAGGTGATATAAAAAATATTAACAACTAGTTTGGCTTGGGAACTGGCCAATCCAAATGAATATAGCTATAGGCTGGAGAGTGTCTTGGAGGTCCAAGATGGGCCAAAGATGAACCCCTCAGCCACTGGTTTAGAAGAGTCTGGGAATCCACAGTTTGAGGTAGCCACAATGGTGAGGAGCCCGTGGCAGGTTTGATTATTAATCAACTGAGAGAAGTAGTTTAATATTTTAATAAGTGGGATGAGTGTACTCATGTATGTGTGGTAAAAATAACATTTCTACATCTAGGTACATATTTACACTTCAGTGTAAATAGGTTTATTAGTGATTAGCAAGGCTTTCTTTCTTTTTTTATGATTAGCAAGGTTTTAATGCTGAACTTGCAGAGACATAAAAGCTCTTGCCTTGAATCGTTTTAGATAGGAATTTCCTAGGCTATTTGGATTCAAAGAAATTGGAGAGAAATTAGTAAATATAAGTGTGGAAGTTCTATTTTGTATGCTAACAATTGTTTGAAAGGTGGCAAAGATCAAGAGGGAGGGGTTATAATAAACTGACACTCAGATGGCAGGTTGGAAACCTCTAGATGGTGGTGGGCTAGTGGTGATATGGGAAGAGGTGATGGGAGTGGTATGAAGAGGGGTGTTGTGGTGAGGTAAAGAACTGGGTATACAATTGGGAAAGAGTTAACGTTTAAAGGTTGTTGTATAAAATGGGCAGGGAATTTACTGACTGACAAATAGACTGATGATGAGAGTTACAGTTACTAAAATAGCCTTATGATATTCCAGTGATTGAATTATTCACTCACCTAGGTAACTGGTGTCTTGGCCAACCTTAGATAAGCCAGATGAACAGAGTGCTGATAGGACTGAAACAGTGAACAAATCCAGTAGAAAGAAGAAACCCTTTAAATGGGTCTAGAACTAGGCACCACCCACCAAACACAGGAGTACTTACTGTTGCATTTGGAGACACTAATTGTATTGAATTTTTCCATAATCTCTACACCCACATTTGACCTTAAAGACACAAATACAGAAATTAATCTGTAGATGGCCTCAAATCAGGAAACATACAGAAACTAGATTATCCAGTGTCTTAGTTATTTCTTAGAGATAAGTCAATTATTATGCCTACAGTTTCAGGCCATTTAGTAAATTTCCATTTCTTTGCCTATTAGGCTATGGGATACAGTTACCCAGAAGGTATGCAAGAGAATTTGTTGAGTTTCAGAAATAATGTATTAGAGCACACACACATACACACATGTACATTTCTCATTTTCTTCTAGTTTTTATTCTGTATATATTTTTTTCCCATTGATAAGAATTAAATGTTCAATAAGTTTGTGGATTACTAGAGAATGGGCACTGTCTCTAAATGAATTCACAGATCCTTTCCCCAAAGGCTCTTACTAAAGACACCCAAAATTGATACACTCACAAGACTTTTCTTTGGATCAGTATATAGGCCAAATCACAATATTTGCACAGGTAGTCTCAAGAAGTAATTATTTTTACCTTTCAAAGAGGCTCTTTTCTTGTTTGCTAAGATAAGAAACTTTCTTGTTCTTAGAATACATGTGAGTGAGTGCAGCACAGGGCATGTGTTGAGGCCTCACACAGTAGAAGCCTTCTTGGTCTCTGTTGTCCAGGTACTGGCACAATTCAGCATTTGTGTTTAGGATCAGGCCACATTCAGAGTGGACTTGGGAAGTGCCATTGACAAACTGGCCAATGAAGATCACCCTGTCATAGCCTTGGTTCCTTGCACTCCAGAGAGCTGACACCCCTTCACTGGGGTGGATGAGCAGCAGAGACAGAGAGACCTGGCCCTCCCAGAACAGAGTGAAGCTGACCAGGTAGGTGCCGTTGTTGAAGTCAGTCACCTTTCCTGAAGCACCTGCCATCAGCGCTGGGGAGGACATCCTGGCCCTCAGGAAATCCCCACCGTATTGCTTCCTGCGTCCCAAGTGGTCCCTCACCTCCAGCAGGATGTGCAGCTGGTCTCCCCTGCAGTATGTATCTCGAGGGTTGAGGATGGTGGCTGTGCTGTGTGCGGCGCTGGTGGTGGTGTTCACGTGGGTGAAAGGTCTGGGTGGGATCTGCTGATCTAGTTTCTCTATGATTTCCTTTATTCTGAGTTCAGTCTCTGTTAGTGGCTTTAATGATATCAGTGGTGTTTTAGGGAATAAGGACTTTGTGGAGTTGTTCCAGTAATGGAGGGAGATGGATAAGTTTAGAGCAGACCAAACCTGAAATGACAGCAAATGTGACATGAGATGGATAAATTTAGAGCATATCTGAACTGAAATGACAGGAAGTGTAACATGCTATGAAATTAACCTGTTCCTAGTCATTTTTACTTATTATGATTTTGAATATTGATTTACATACTATTATCAATACTATTTAAATTCTCCAATAAAAAGGCATAGAATGGAGATTGACTGACAGGAGAGACAGAGGGACAGGAAGTGAGCAAGATGGCGCAAAGGCAGGGCACCATGAGAAAAGTCTGTTACTACTACGATAGGGGTGTTGGAAATTACTATTATGGACAAGCCCACCCAAGGAATCCTCACTGAATCTGCGTGACTCATAATTTGCTGCTCAACTATGGTTTCTACTGAAAAATGGAAACCCATCACCCTCACAAAGCCAATGCTGAGGAGATGACCAAGTACCACAGTGATGACTACATTAAATTCTTGTGCTCTATCTGTCCAGATTACGTGTCTGAGCACAGCAAGCGGATGCAGAGATTCAACGTTAGTGAGGACTGTCCAGCATTTGATGGCCTGTTTGACTTTTGTCAGTTGTCTACTGGTGGCTCTGTGGCAAGTGCTGTGAAACTTAATGAGCAGCAGATGGACACTGCTGTGAATTGGGCTGGAGGCCTGCACCATGCAAAGAAGTTCAAGGCATCTGGCTTCTGTTATGTTAATGATACAATCTGGGCCACCTTGGAACTGCTAAAGTATCACCAGAGGGTGTTGTATGTTGACGTTGATATTCACCATGATGATGGCATGGAAGAGGCCTTCTATATTACAGGCTAGGTCAGGACTGTGTCCTTTCAATTAATATGGAGAGTACTTCCCAGGAGGTGGGGACTTATGGGTTATTGGGGCTGGCACAGGCAGATATTATGCTATTAACTATCTGCTCCTAGATGGGATTGATGATGAGTCCTATGAGGCCATTTTCAAACTGGTCATGTCCGAAGTAATAGAGATGTTCCTGTCTAGTGTGGTGATCTTACAGCATGGCTCAGATGCCTTGTCTAGGGGTCAGTTAGATTGCTTTAATCTGATCATCAAAGGGCATGCCAAGTGTGTGGAATCTGTCAAGAGTGTCAACCTGCCTATGTTATTGATGGCAGAAGGTGGTTACACCATTTATAATGTTGCTCAGTGCCCTGGAAATAAGAAAGAGCTGTGGCTCTGGATATGGAGATCCCTAATGAGCCTTCATACAATGATTACTTTGAATACTTTGGACCATATTTCAAGCCCTACATCAGTCCTTCCAATATGACTAACCAGAACACTAATGAGTACCTGGAGAAGATTAAACAGTGGCTGTTTGAGAACCTAGTAATGCAGGCCCATCCACCTGCAGTCCAAATGCAGGTGATTCTGAGGATGCTGTCCCTCAAGAGGGTGGTGATGAGAATGAAGAAGACCCTGACAAGCTCATCTCCATCCGTTTCTCTGACAGATGAATTACCTGTGAGGAAGAGTTCTTCGACTCTGATGAGGAGGGAGAGGGTGGCTGCAAGATTTCTCCCACCTTCAAAAAAGCCAAGAGGATTAAAACAGGATGAAAAAGAGACTCAGAGATGAAGAAAGAAGTCACAGAAGAGGAGAAAAATGAAGGAGGAGAAGCCAGGAGCCAAAGAGGTCAAGGAGCAGGTCAAGCTGGCCTGAGGGAACCTCCCCAGCTCTGGCTTCCTGCCTAGTCCCCAATCTTTCTCTCCCAAACCCTCAGATTTTATGTCTTCTATTTCTCCAGGTATTCATATAAAATTTATTAAATATAAATAGTTCCAGGGACTAGACAGAAATCAAGACCCTGAGCCCAGGGCAGCTGTGCTGGGTGATCTCTTCTAGGAACTGCCTTGCCACCCATCCCTCTGCAGGTCTTAACTCTGAAGCATAAAAGGCACCAGGTCTGGGTGAAAGGAATACTTTTGTGCAAACAGAAGACAAAATCCTGAAATGCCAAGTGCCTGCTTAGTAGCTTTGGAAAGGTGCCTTTATTGCACCTTCTAAAAGGGGTGTCTGGGTCTTCAAGGATGCCCTGTTCTTTTCAGCTCCTAAAGTAACATCAGCCATTTTTAGATTGGTTCCATTCTCATACCTTCTCACTGGCCTCAAGTGAGCCAAAAAACTCACACTGTCTGCCATCTGTCTTCCCCCAGTTCTGCAGGTGGAGGATGGTAGTCTAGTCTCCTGCCATCCTCCACCTGCAGAATTGGGGGAGTTTTGAGATACTATTTTTATTTTTGTGAGACTCTGTAATAAAATGGTATATTTCAATACTCCCTACCCCAAAGACAGAATGGTTGAGTAGATTATAAAAAAACAAGACCCAACTCTATCCTTCTGCAAGAGATTCACTTCAGCTTTAAGGACACCCATAGACTGAAAGTGAAGTAACGGAAAAAGATATTCCATGCAAATGGAAACCAAAAGAGAGCAGGAGTCACTATACTTATATCAGATAAATTGGATTTAAGTCAAAAACTGTAAAAAGAGAAAAAGAAGGTCATTATGTAATAATAAAGGGATCAATTCATCAAGAGAAAACAACAAATATATCTACGTGTGTGTGTGTGTGTGTGTGTGTATGTATATACATTCAACATTTAGAACACCTAAATATATAAAGGAAATGAAACAGGAGCTATAAAGAAATTATTTAGGTAGACAGTGAGGGTAAAGGAGTCCTTGGCAAGGCTTCCCTTTTTAACAAAAAGGAGCCCTCAAATCATTTCTTTTCTAACAAAGAGCAGCCTGAAAAATCAAGCTGCAAACATAGATAAGCAAGCTGAAAGCTTGCATGGGTGAATGCTGGCGGCTGTGTCAATAAAAAAGGGCTACCTGAGGGCCAGGCATGTTCAACATGGAGGCTCCATCTTCCCTTTTCTTTGTCACCATGTGTACAGTAAAAAAGCAGGCAACATGGAGCTGGTCAGGTAGAGAATCCATCTGCATAATGAAAGATTAGAGTGGGACAGCCAGCTTCTTCATATGCTATGCAAATGGCACACCGAGTCCTAACCAGTTCTTTGTGTGCTATGCAAATGTTACACCTGGGGTGACCAATCTTTTTTGCCCTGTGTAAATCAGACACTACCTCCTCAAGCTCATCTATAAAATCTCCTGCACTTCACTGTGGACCAAAAGACCCACTTAAATCCCCTCTCTCTACAGAAGAGAGTTTTTCTCTTTCTTTTGCCTATTAAACCTCTGCTCTTAAACTCACTCCTTGTATGTCCATGTCCTTGATTTCCTTGGAGAGAGACAATGAACCTCGGGTATTATCCCAGATGAAAAATGCCGTTTCATTATGGGAGCCCACCTGGGATCCGAGGAAGATTCATAGAAGGGGGAGTATAGAAGTGGACCCCAACTACTTCTTTTTATTTCAAGGCCTTCTGCTCTCCATTTAAAAATCAAACGAAATACTGGGCCCCCAATCAGCCATTTAAAAAGTTAGCGTGGCTACCAGCCTTACAAGACTCAGGGGACAGGCTTGCCAGGGAGAACTTAGCTAATCCTCCCATGTCCTCAGGGTGCTGGGAATGTTGGCTTTGTTTCTAATTGGTTTCCTTTTACAGAGAGCCTCGCTGTCATGTGGGGCTGGAAGAGGTTGAGAGGCACTGAAGGTTCCTTGCCAGGGAGACACCCTGGTGTTACCTGAAGGTTTCTGGACTAATTCCAGCCTCCAACAGCCTGATGGGTGATGGCAACAGGATCTGCAAGTTTTTTCTATTGCAAATTTTCTCCTTTCCTATCTGCAACTTCCATGTCTCCTTTCCACTCTCTGTATGCAATGCTTTAAAAATTTTTACAGTTCAGTGAAGTAATCCTCTTAGGCAAGATAAGGAAATGCCATAATGCCTGGGAATATAGCTCATGGGATTGCCGTTTTTGTGATTTTCTAGGCACAGAGGGCCTCCTTCCCTCCCCACAACCCCTGTGAACATCTCTCTCTTTACCCTTGGTCTGGAGAGCACATGGTATTTCAAGGTCAACAGCATCACCTAGTGGAATAGGAACCCTATTCCATGAGGCACATTGTTGGCCCTTTGCCGAAACACTCTTAGCTTCCTAATTCTCGCTTTTTGTGCCCCTCTACAAGAGAGCAGGCTTTATGCTCCTTCTTTGAACAAGAAAACTCTGTCTTCAACAATGAGGGGAAAAAGGTCCTCCAAAACCAAATTTTAGTCTGAACATGGTCCCATCAGCAGGAAAACAACCATTTGGTTCCTACGTTCTTTTAAGGCACCTATTCTGCCTCCAATTAAAATGGTACTTAAATAGTAAGGGGAATTTAATTCCGGAAGTTAACCAGAGCCACTGCCTAAGAATAAATACTTTAGTACAGGCCATAATAGCAAATTGTACAGCTCAAACCTGCATTCTCTATTAAAGGGCATTACCCAAATGTAACTGTAATGAAGTCTCTCTCAAGATCTATCTATTGGAGAGTCATGCAGATCACACAAGTCTAGAAAGTCAAAGGGAAATCACCAGCAAAGGACTAGAGTCACATGGGAGAGCATGACTAATCCCAATCAATTGGTTCCTCTGGTTTCATTGCTATGGGTTATGCTTGCATCAATGGATGGCACCTTAAAAAATGCCAGGGCTCAGGGCGCCAAGGAGGGAAAACAGTTGAGGGGATGCCCCCACTGTCTTCCCCTCCACCCTAGGCCTTTCCAAAGGAAATGAAGGTGATTAAAGGGACACCTTTTTTATTGCTTCTCTTTCTAGATGAATAACAGACCATCTTCGGTCTGCACTCCTCTGGAGTGCTTTCTGAAGCGCTGGGATTCCTTTGACCCTGAGACTGAAGAAAAAGTGGCTCATTTTCTTTTGCATAAGGGTGTGGCCTTCTTACCATCTTGAACCATCCTGGCCTGCAGAGGGGAGCCTTGATTTTAATACTATCCAACATTTAGATATTTTCTGTAGATGGGACAGCAAATGGTCAGAGGTCTCTTAGGTACAGGCTTTCTTTGCCCTGTGAGACAACCCAGAACTTTGCAAGCATTGCACAATCAGCTCAGCTCTTTCAGCAGTCATATCAGGAGGGCCCAAAGGGAATGATTCCCCAAAACTAGAGAAGCAACCTCCAGGGAACTATCTGAGGCAGCTACTGAGTGTCCAGGCCCTTCTTGTCCTCCCTCTCTGGGGCCCCTTCCAGCTGTGCCATCAGGTCCTTTAGCTCCACCATCTCCAAAACTCCCCACTCCCCCAGCTTCACTCTTATCCTTATAGGAAATGCTCAATGGAGGTGATGTCACTAGGGTTCCTTTCTTATTGCAGGATCTTAGACAAATAAAGGGAGACTTAGGCCAATTTTCTGATGACCCTGATAAGTATATAAAAGCTTTCCAAAATTTAACTCAGGTGTTTAACCTCTCATGGAGGGATGTTATGCCGCTCCTAAGCCAAACCCTAACTGCAGCTGAAAAACAGGCAGCTCTGCCGGCAGGGGAGAAATTCAAAGATGAGCAATATGTCTCCTATAGTAGGCCAAAAGGGAAAAAAGAATATAGAGAAAATGAAGAAATAGGGGAGCCATCATTCCCAATACGAAGAGAGGCACTACCTCTTGACAACCTTGTTTGGAACCCCAGTGACATCACAGAGGAATAGAAAAGGAAACACTTTTTAATGTGCATATTGGGGGGCCTATGAAGAAATAGGGCCAAACCTCTTAACTACTCTAAACTGTCCATGGTAGACCAAAATCCAGATAAGAATCCCACAGCCTTTATGGAAAGGCTGAAAGAAGCACTAATAAAACACACCTTCTTGTCCCTTGATTCAGTAGAGGGACAGCTCATCCTAAATGACAAGTTTATTACACAGGCAGCTCCCAATATTAGAAGGAAACTACAGAAGTAGGCTATAGGGCCAGATAGCATTTTGGAGAACCTCCTGAGGGTGGCCACCTTAGTCTTTTATAGTAGGGACCAGGAGGAGACCCAGGAAAAAGAGAGGAAACACAAGAGAAGGACTGAGGCTCTGGTAGCTGCTTTGCAGGCTTGCAAAGTCTGGGATCCCTGAGGTGCATCTGCGAGTTGCTATTGATGTGGGAAGTCAGAGCACTTTAAAAAGGATACCCAGGAAGCAAGAAGAAGCCACCTCGACCCTCTCTAGCCTGTGGTGGGGACCACTGGTGATCAGACTGCCCCCAGAGATGAAGGTCAACAGGTTCAGAACCAGTCTCAAAGATGGTCCAGCAGGACTGATGGGTCCTGGTGCTCAAGCCGCGGCTCCAGTGGCTCAAATTGCCATTACAGCACAGGAGGCCCAGGTAATTCTGGAAACTGAAGGAAGGAAGGTGGACCTCCTTCTGGACACCAGAGCCAGACTCTTTTCTCCTCTATAATCGAGGCCTCCCCTTTTCCCATAGCATGAGGGGTGAGGGGTGTCTCATAAACACTCTGTTTTTCTCAACCCCTTAGTTGCAGTTGGGGGGACATATTATTTACATGTGCCTTTTAAATCATGCCTGAAAGTCCCACTTCTTTATTGGGTAGAGACATTCTAGCTTGCATGTGGGCCAGCATAGTTATAGCCCCAGGAAAAACTCTTTTTCTCCTCTAGTGGAAGCTAATATCAATCCAGAAGTCTGGGCAACTCAAGGAAGAATAGGTTGAGTTGTAACCACTATGCCAGTCTGGATCTATCCTAATGATCCCACTTTTTTCCTAATCGCAGACAATATCCCCTAAAGCCAGAGGGTAAGAAAGGGCTAGAAGCCATTATTAATAACCTGAAGATGTAGGGCCTCCTTAAACCCTGTAACAGTCCCTACAACACCCCAATATTAGGAGCACAAAAACCCAATGCAGAATGGAGATTCATTAATGAGGCCATAGTCTCAATCCATCTGGTAGTACCTAATCCCTATACCTTGCTAATCCAAATGCCTGAGGGAACTAAATGGTTTACAGTCCTAGATTTAAAGGATGCCTTTTTCTGCATACTGTTGCATCCTGACTCTCAATACCTGTTTGCCTTTGAAGAATGCTTCTGGCCAAACTGCCCAGTTAAAATGGATGGTGCTGCCTCAGGGATTTTGAGATAATCCCTCATTTGTTTGGACAGGCATTGTTAAAGGACCTCTCTGAGTTTTCCCATCCTCAGGTCAGGGTCTCCCCAAGAAAACTGGGGAACCTGAACATGACCGTGAGCAAGTTGTGGTACAGATCTATGAAGCCAGGGAGGATCTCAGGGAAACTCCCCTGGAAAATCCAGACTGGACCATCTTCACAGATGGCAGTTCTTTTGTAGAGCAAGAAGTCCATAAGGCAGAATATCCAGTAGTCACTCTGAATGATGTTATTGAAAGTGCACCTCTCTATCCAGGCACAAGTGCTCAACTAGCTGAACTGATAGCTCTTACAGGAGCACTTGAATTAAGCAAGGGAAAGGTAGCTAACATTTACATTGACTCCAAGTATGCTTTCTTAGTTCTCCATGCTCATGCTACCATTTGGAAGGAAAGACACTTTCTTACTACTAGTGAATCTACTATAAATTACCACCAGGAAATTAACAGGTTATTATCCTCAGTTTTCCTTCCATGAGAGGTAGCAGTAATGCATTGTAAGGGACATCAGAAGGGAACAAATGAAATAGCTGAAGGAAACAAGTTAGCAGATCAGGCAGCCAAGTCAGCAGCAAGAAAGCCTCATGGCATCAACTTGAAGCCTCTCTAACCTGGGAAGGCTTCATAAAAGAAATTAAGCCTCAGTACTCCCCTGCAAAAATAGAATGGGCCATTTCTCGAGGGTATACTTTCCAGCCCTCAGGATGACTACAGTCAGAATATGGCAAGCTCTACTTTCCAGCCTCCAGCCAATGGAAAGTCCTTAAAATCCTTCACCAAATGTACCTCAAAACAATAAATTCCATGCCCCCTCATGGAATTCCAGGCCCCTGTATGATGTTTGCTAAAAGTAGTGGCCTACAAATCTGTAGGTGAACAGGAGATGTCTGGACTGACAGCCCTTGATGCAAGGATTATCTGAGATATTGACCAGGGTATATTATGTCCCTAATTTTTTGAAAGTCCATTTGTCAGGTGGACCCTTCTCATTCAACAAAAATCATATAATCATCTCAATAGAAAAGACATTTGATAACATTCAACTTTGCTTCAGATAAAAATATCTCAACAAATTAGGCATGGAAGAAATGTACCTCAAAACAATAAAAACCATGTATAACAAATCCACAGCTAACATCACATTCAATGTGAAAAAGTCAAAAGCCTTCTGAGATCTGGAAGAAGATAGTGTTGACCACTTTTACCAGTTTTATTCAACATAGTATTGGAAGTCCTAGCCAGAGCAATTAAGTCAGAGAAATAAACAAAGGGCATACAAGTTGGAAAGAAGGAAATTAAATTGTCCCTGTTTGCAGACCACATAAACTTATATTTAGAACACTCCATAGACTTCAGTGAAAAACTGTCAGAACTGATTTTAAAAACTCAGTAAAGTTGCAGGATACAAAATCAACATATAAACATCAGTAACATTTCTATACACCAATACCAAACAACCTGAAAAAAAATCAAAAAAGCAATTTCATTTACAGTAGCTACAAAACCCTAGGAATAAATTGATCTAAAGAGGTGAAAGATCTCTACAATGAAAACTACAAAACATTGATGCAAGAAATTGGAGAACACACACACACACACAAAATAGAAAGATATTCCATGTTAATGGGTTGGAAGAATAAATGTTAAAATATTCAGACTACTAAAAGCAATCTACAGATTCAAGGCAAACCCTATCAAAATACCAATAATATTCTTCATCAAAATAGAAAAACAATTCTAAAATCTGTAAGGAAACAAAGAAGATCCAGAATAGCCAAAGCAATTCTGAGCAAAAAGAACAAAGCTGAAGGCATTATATTACCTGACTTCAAAATATACTACAAAGTTATAGTAAACAGTGTTATACTGGCATAAATATAGTCACATACACCAATGGAACAGAATAGAGAACACAGAAATGAATCCACATATTTACAGCCATCTGGATTTTTGACAAAGTCATCAAAAACATACAATGGGGGAACAAAAGTATTTAAAATAGATGGTGCTGGAGAAACTGAATATCCATATGCAAAAGAATAAAATTAGACCATTTTCTCTCACCATATACAAAACTCAGTTACAAAATGAATTAAAGACTGATATGCATGACCCAACGTATGAAAATACTAGAAGAAAACAGGGAATACTGTTCAGGACACTGATGTAGCCAGAGGATTTTTGGATAAGACCTCAAAAGCACAGAGAACAAAAGCAAAGATAGACAAATGGGATTATATAAAACTAAAAACTTCTTCACAGCAAAGGAAGCAATCAAGTGAGTGAAGAGTTAACCTACAGAATGGGAGAAAATGTTTGCAAACTATCCATCTGACAGGGGATTACTATCCAGAGTATTCAAGGAACTCAACCAACTCTATAGCAAAAATATTTAACAATCCAATTAAAAATTGGGCAAAAGATCTGAATAGACACTTACTAGAAGATATACAAATGGCAAACAAGTATATGAAAAGGTGCTCAACATCATTGATCATCAGAGAAACACAAATCAAAACTACAGTGTAATATAATCTCACTCCTGTTAAAATGGCTTTTATCCAAAAGACAGGTAGTAACATATGCTAGTGAGGATGTGGAGAAAAGGGAACACTTGTACACTGTTGGTGGGAATGTAATTAGTACAACCACTATAGAGAACAGTTTGGAGGTTTCTCAAAAAACTAAAAATAGGCTACCATATGATCCAGCAATCCCACTGCTAGGTATATACCCAAAATAAAGGAAATCAGTATATCCAAGAGCTATCTGAACTCCCACGTTTATTGCAGCACTGATAACAATAGCCAAGATTTGTAAGCAACCTAAGTGTCCATCAACAGACAAATACATAAAGAAAATATGGTATATATACACAACGGAGTAGTATTCAGTTATAAAAAGAACAAGATTCTGTCATTTGCAACAACATGGATGGAACTGGAGGTCATTATGTTAAGTGAAATAAGCTAGGCACAGAAGACAAACTTTGCATGTTCGTTTTTATTTGTGGAAGTTAATACTTAAAATAATTGAAGTCATGGAGATAGAGAGTAGAATGATGGCTACCAGAGGCTGGGAAGGGTGGTGGGGGCATGGAGGAGAAGTGGGCTTAGTTAATGAGTACAAAAATATGATTAGACAGAATGAATAAGATCTAGCATTTGATAGTATAACAGGGTAACTACAGTCACCAATAGTTTATTTTACATTTAAAAATAGCTAAAAGAGTATAATTGTCTTGTTTGTAGCACAAGAAAAGATAAATTCTTGAGGCAATGAATACCCCATTTACCCTGATATGATTACTATGTATTGTATGCTTGTATCAAAATATCTCATCTACCCCATAAATACATACACCTACTTTGTAACCACAAAAATTAAAAATTAAAAACAAACAAATGAAAACCAAAAATATAGATATTCTGTTCTTCAGATGTTCCCTTAAAGAAAGTAAAAAGATGAGCTAAGCATTGAAGAAGATAGGTGCAATGCATTTATTTGTGACAAAGAAAGAATGTGTATGTGTGAACACACACAGTATTTATCCTCTCACATATTGCTTATGTGAGAGGATGATTATCAGGTATGTTGTTTGGTATCTAGCTGTTCAAACTCCCCTCCTATAATCTACAAGTCTTGTAGTTTAGCCTTTCCTAGAACAGATGAGGTAATAAGCAAAAATAAGCTTCTGTAAACCACATAAATAAAGCATTTCCTACCTTTGTGGAGTTCTGGAAAACTGCAAAAATGATCCAGGAGGCTAATATAAACAACAGTGCCAATAGCGACTTATAATTTATCATACTTATTTTCATGATTAGGATCCTACAAGAGACAATACAAAAACAAGCACAAAAACATACAACAAAACAGAAAAGCAAACAAACATGGGAAACATTTGAAATTTTTTTGGCTCATGATTACTTTTTAGCCTCAGATAAATAACTCCCAGAAATAAACCTTCACCCCCCCAAGCTGTACTTGGTATCTCCCAGGTGCTCTCTTTTAGCTATCTGCTTGTACATTCTACAGAACAGATAATTCATGGAGCCCACTGTGAACTTTAAGAAATCGAGCAGCTTAAGGGCCTGAAGGATGCAAGCTTGCTCGTGTCTAGATGAAGTCTCCAGACTATTTGTCACCTAACTATCAGGTTCCCTGTTCTATTCCCTTAAACTCAAGGGCAGACACAAAATACTCCAGCAAATATTAACACTGAGAACCACATCATTACAGTGCCTGTTGAATGCAAATTAGTTTTTCTGTTTCATTAATGCCAATCTATTAATATGTCCTCCTTTTCTGTTTTAGCAGGCTTTCTAGCACCCCTCAAGCTTGAAAAGAATTATTTTAAAACATTTCTTACTTAAAAAAATTTCAGGCTTTATCAATATTTTTCTATGATTCATCTTAACATTTCTCTTTGCACCGGAATTCCAAGTTCTCTTTTAACTTGGAACTTTAAACTTTAACATCAGATTGCTTGAATGCTGCCTTTCTAAAACTTTCCATCCCTCAAAATTTACCCTCCCCTAGAAGCACCTTTCACCCCAGATCCCTAGTTTATACATGGGCATTAGATGTTTCTGCACCCAAAAATAAATGTTACACCTTTCCCTCACCTTCCCAATTTTACAAATTTTTTCATACCTTTAGTTTACAGACTGTTCAATCCCATACGTAGACTCTCTGGCGAGCTAGGTGTTGAGAATTTCTTCTGAAGCCACCAGTGTGCTACTGGCATACCTCTTGCCTATACCAAAATAAATTGCAGATATAAGTTGCAGTTTGTTTACCTTTAGCATGGATTCACAACCTTCTGCTTGTTTCAGCTAAGACAGAAGTGTCAGCCACGTCAGCTCCACCTTAAGGAGGGGCCTGGATCACAAACTGTAGTTATTAGCTCAAGCAGAGGTAGGAAGGAGAAATGAAGTGCTCTGCATAGTAGGTTATATGATTTCAAATTCCTGAAGTTTTATAAGTCTAATTCTAGTTACAATAAATAACTGACGAGAAAAAGAGTGTTTGATAAATAATTGTATTTAGTTAATACAATTTGATAAATATTATAGTTACAATAAATAACTGATGAGAAAAATAGCCACAAGTTTGAATGATTGAGAGTAATCATCAACGGAAAGTCAAGCTTTCTAGTTTCCATCTAGCGTTATCATCAAGACCCAGTTGGCAGGATTCAAGTGCGTATTATCTCATACATAGTAGGTTTCAATACAATTTGCTGAATTGAACTAAAAGAACTTCAAATATAACATAGGGAAGACAATAATATTAATTGCATCTGAGACTAACAGAGTGACAGCTTATAGTCATGGGTTTGACTCCATCTGGGATTTGTATTCTTGATCTGATGAAAATAGTGCTGGAAAGAGCAGGCACCCAGAGAGCTGCACCAGTGCCCACAAGGAAGCAGTAGCTGCTGGCCCTGTGGCTCCGTCCATGGGTTGATTACCGCTGCCCTACACAGGAGGGCATGCCCATCATCTTTCCATCTTATTTAAGCATGCCCATCCATCTTTCCAGTCTTATGTTTTTAAAAAGATGGAATCAAGACCAGTTTCACAACTGGTCTACTTGTTTCAGATCTTGAAATTCTTCCAGCATCTTTGATCCTGTTCTACCAAATTCGCCTTAACAATACTTCTTTATGTCTTTACTTGATGACCTTTGGAAAAGCTGTTTTAACATTATAAAACTGGGTGTAGGATTGTTAAATTTTTCACTGAGGAACCTATAATAAGAAAAAAGTATTTGCAGTGGGTTTGGTTTGGCTGTTCCTTAGAGGACTGATGCCAGCAACCACCCAAGTTCACAGTCTACTCTGAGACATATAGATTTATAGATTTTAATTTGGTTTGGTCACATAGATTTTGAAATATAATGTTAACCTGGAGTCTTTTTATGAGGTAGGCATAATAGATATGCTTGACTTAAAGAACCAAGAGTACAAAAGAAAGTTTGAATGATTTGTGCAGGTCATCTGATGAGCTTTGAAACAGGGCTGAATCCAAGATTCCTTTCATTTTGATCTCTAACAGTGTGTGTTTATAGTGTATATGTATAACAACATAAGCACAAAGAATGAAAAGTAGGAAGTTGGAAAAACTATCTTGAAGTCTTTATACCATGTGTGAATTGGGATAATATTACTTGAAGGTAAACGCTGATTAATTAAGAAAAATATTGTAACCCTAAATGGTTATCACTAAATATAAAGTGTAACCCTAGTGGTTATCACTAAGTATTTCTTTTAAAAAGTGGTATACATAATACATCAACAATGAAAATTAAATGAAATAATAAAAAATGTTTGATTAGCCCAATAGAAGGAAAAGAAGGAAAAAAAGAAGTGGAACATAGAAAAGTGTCAATATATTCTTAAATTCAAATATATGAACAGTGATCTGAAATCTGAATGATATTAACCAGGGGTGGACAAACTTTTTCTATAAAGAATCAGATAGAAAATATTTTCGGAGAAAGAAACTATAAACAAGAAAATGTAATGGGTATATTAAAATTAACCTTGTGATATTCAGTTGGAATTAGAATAATCAGTATGCACTCAGTTTTTTGATGGGTAAATATGCATTTTTATGTATACATGGGTTCATGCACACAGATGTATATTTTCAAGCTCTGTCCATAGAGAAGCCCTAGAAGCAATGACACCTAGTGCCTAGACCTTGGTTTCTTAATTCTCCAGTAAAGGGAGCCAGAATTTCTTGGAGAAGTGGCTGGTTGATTCCATCACTTTGTCAGGGGATATGAAATGAGCCTGGAGCATCTCGGGGTGCTAGGAAATGCCTTTTAAAAAATGGAGGTACATGTCAAAATGGCCCAGAAGCTAACCTGAAAGAGCTCCTGATGACCAAAGTTGCAACAATTTGAACCACAAAATAAATAACAATTGTTTTGGAATATATATTAATCTACACTCACATTTCAAAATACAATCATTGTTCTCACATTTCAAAATACAATCATGCCTTCCCAAGAGTCCCTCAAAGTCTTAGTGAATTTCAGCATTAACTCAAAAGTCTGAAGTCCAAAGTCTCATTTGAGACAAGGTAAGTCCCTTCCACCTATGAGCCTGTAAAATCAAAATCAAGTTAGTTACTTCCAAGATACAATGGGACTATAGGCATTGGGTAAATGTAAAAAAATTCCCTTTTACATTCTAAAAGGGAAAAATTGGCAGAAAGAAAGCAGCTACAGGCTTCATGCAAGTTCAAAACTCAGAAGAGCAGTCACTAAACTTCAGAGCTCCAAAATAATCTCCTTTGACCCCATGTCTTACATCCAGGGCACACTAATGCAAGGGGTGGGCTCCCAAGGACCCGGGCAGCTCTGCCCCTGTGGCTTTGCGGGGTTCAGTCCCTGCAGCTGCTCTCAAGGGCTGATGTTGAGTGCCTTTGGTTTTTCCAGGTGCAGAGTGCAAGCTGCCAGTGTATCTACCATTCTGGGGTCTGGAGGATGGTGGCCCTTTTCTCACAGCTCCACTAGGCAGTGCCCCAGTGGGGACTCTGTGTGGGGGCTCCAGCCCCACATTGTCCCTCCACACTGCCCTAGTAGAGGTTATCTAGAGGGTTCCACTCCTGCAGCAGACTTCTGCCTGGACATATAGGCTTTTCCATACATCCTCTGAAATCTAAGTAGAGTCTCTCAAGCCTCAACTCTTGC
Organism: Pan paniscus; assembly: GCF_029289425.2. Classification (NCBI taxonomy): domain Eukaryota; kingdom Metazoa; phylum Chordata; class Mammalia; order Primates; family Hominidae; genus Pan; species Pan paniscus. The sequence goes on from NC_073258.2 coordinate 115,332,758, forward strand.
ACTCTGTGCACCTGCAGGCTTAACACCCTGTGGAAGCCACCAAGGCTTATGGCTTGCACTCTCTAAAGCAATGGCTTGAGCTGTACCTGGGCCTCTTTGAGCCATGGCTGGAGCTGGAGCAGTTGGGATGCAGGGACCAGTGTCTTGAGGCTGTGCAGGGTGACAGGGCCCCGGGCCAGGCTCACAAAACCATTCTTCCCTTCTAGGCCTGCAGGTCTGTGATGGGAGAGGCTTCCACAGAGTTCTCTGAAATGCCTCTGAGGCCTTCTCCCCATTGTCTCCACCTGCAGGCTTAACACCCTGTGGAAGCCACCAAGGCTTATGGCTTGCACTCTTTTTGCATTTGGCTCCTTTTTACTTATGCAAATTTCTGCAGCCTTCCTGAATTCCTCCCCTGAAAATGGCCATTTCTTTCTACCATATGGCCAGGCTGCAAATTTTCCAAACTTTTATACTTTGCTTCCTTTTTAGTATAATTTCCAGTTTTACATCATTTTTTTGCTCATGCATATGAGCATAGGTTGTTAAAGTAGCCAGGCTGCTTCTTGAACACTTTGCTGCTTAGAAATTTCTTCCCCCAGATACCTTAAATCATCACTTTCAAGGTCAAAGTTCCACAGATCCCTCGGACAGGGGTACAGTGCCTCCAAGTTCTTCACTAAAGCATAACAAAACTGACCTTTACTCCGATTCCCAATAAGTTCCTCATCTCCATCTGAGACCTCCTCAGACTGGACTTCATTGTCCATATCACTACCAGTATTTTGGTGGCAACAATTTAACAAGTCTCTAGGAAGTTCCAAAGTTTCTCTTATATTCTTGTCTTCTTCTGGGCCCTCCACCCTCTGCCTGTTATCCAGTTAAAGTTGCTTTGACATTTTCAGGTATATTTATGGCAGTGTTCCACTCCCCAGTGCTAATTTTCTGTATTAGTCTGTTCTCACGCTGCTATAAAAATATTTGAGACTGGGTAATTTATAAAGAAAAGAGATTTAATTGGCTTATGGTTCCACAGGCTGTACAGGGAGCATGGTAGCTTCTGCTTCTGGGAAGGCCTCAGGGAGCTTTTACTCATGGCAGAAGGCAAAGTGGGAGCAGGCGTCTTACATGGCCAGAGCAGGAGCATGAGTTTGCGGGAGGGGCTACACATTTTTAAACAACAAGATCTTGTGAGAACTCACTCACTATACAGTACCAGTGGGGGATGGTGCTAAACCATTTATAAGAACTCTGCCCCCGTGATCCAATTACCTCCTACCAGGCCCCAGCTCCAACACTGGGGATTAGAATTCAACATGAGATTTGGGCAGGGACACAGATCCAAACCATATCAGAATATAACCCATGGAATTAAAAAAAATCTATGAGTTCATATCTATAAAAGTAAATAATAGCATAAATAAATGGGGTTGAATAAACAGCTGTTCCTCACAGAAGAATTCCAACTAACAAATATGGCAAAAGTGAAGGAAATACAAAGTGAGCATTAGAACTCTTTAGTAATAATTGCTGTACTCAATATGTGCTAATGAATACTAAAATCAGTGAGGAAAAGTTTGAAGAAAAACAAGTTTATTTCCACCAATATATTTCTAATTTCAAAGTTAAAAATAGTAACATTAGAGTGCAGAAAATCAATGAACATCTGCTTACCCAAGTGATGATGGGTTAACATAACCAGTAAGAAGACATATCTTGGTTGGCAATAATCTGCCAGCCTTTTCTATAATTCAAAAACTCATTTAAAAGTCAAAACAATTAAAAGTCTTCTCAAATTGAAACAAAAATAGTTATATATGAAATGACCAATTTTCCTCATTCCTTCATTTACCAAATAATCTGCCAAATAGTTAATCATTTCTAATAAGAAACAAATGCTGTACTGAGAAGGGCACATCACGTCTATGGTATTCTTGAAAGCAATGTATAACTTCAATGTAATTATGAGAAAATTTTGCATAGAAAAAAATTGAGTGACATTCTACAAAATAATATTTTTCTAAAGTGTCACACTCATGAAAAACCATGTAAGACTAAGCAACTGTCCCCAGCTAAGGAGACATGATAACTAAATGCAATTTGAGATCCTGGATTGGGTCCTGAAATAGAAGAAGGACATTAATGGAAAAACTAGTAAAATCCAAAAAAAGTCTGTAATTTCATTGATAGTTACGAGTGTACCAATGTTAATTTCTTAATTCTGAACATTTGATTATTATGCAAGATGTTATTTACTGATGCTGACTGAAGGATATATGAGAATCCTCTATACTATTTTGAAACTTTTCTATAATTCAAAAATGTATTAAAAGTAAAAAGATTTAAAAACCTTTTCAAATTGGAAAATATAATATAGTTCTCCATGAAATGATTCAGTTTCCACATATCGTATACCAAATAATTTGCCAAATAGTCCATCATTTCGAACAGGTTGATGTTGCCACTTGAACATTTCAAGTTGCCATCTGTACAAGTTTTAATCTATCGATGTCACACTGTTGTTTTTTGTTTTGCTATTTACTTATTTATATTTAAATAACTTTAGGGGCACAAGTGATTTTTGGTTACGTGGATGAATTGTATAATGGTGAACTCTGGAGTTTTAGTGTACCTGTCACTCAAATAGCATACATTTTACCCAATAAGTAATTTTTCATCCCATTTCCCTTCCCACGCTCCCTCTTTCTGAGTCTTCAAAATCCATCATACCACTCTGTATGTTTTTGGGTACTCATAGCTTAAATCCCACTTATAAGTGAGAATATGTGGTATTTGCTTTTCATTCCTGAGTTATGTCACTTAGGATAATACCCTCCAGTTCCATCCGTGTTGCTGCAAAAGATGTAATTTTGTTCTTTTTAAATTTATGTATATATTTATATTATATATAATATAAAATTTATATAAATTAAATATTTATTATATAGTATATAAATTATATATTATATAATTATATAATATATATTATTTATAATTATATATATTATATATTATAATTATATAATATATATTATTTATAATTATATATATTATGTATTATAATATATAATATATATTATTTATAATTATATATATTAAAATATATAATATATATTATTTATAATTATATATAATATATATTATAATTATATATTGTATATTATAATTATATATTATATATATTATTTATAATTATATATAATTATATATTATATATAATTTATAATTATCTATATATTATATATAATTATATAATTATCTATAATTATAATATATAATATATGTAATTATATATTATAATTATATAACATATTATATATAATAATATATATTATATAATATATATAATATATATTATACTTATATATTATATAATTATAATATATATTATATTTATATATTATATAATCGTATATAATATTATATATTATATATTCTCTTATATATAATATATAATGTATCTAATGTATTATATGATATATATGTTATACCATATAATATATATTATAATATATATTCTATATTTTATTATATATAACATATATTATACTATATAATATATGTTATATATAATATACATTATACATAACATATACTATATATAATATACGTTATGTATAATATATAATACTATATACATTATATATAATATATAATACTATATACAATATATGTTATAGATTATATATTATACTATATACAATATATGTTATGTATAATATATATTATACTATATATGTTATCTATAACATATGCTATGTATAATATGTTATATACAATATATATTATACTATATATTATATATTATACACTATTAAACATATATAAATAAATGTAATTATAATATATAATATATATTATAAGTAATATATAAATTATAGATTATATATAACATATATTATCCCATATGTAAATTATAGATTATACCACATATGATAATTATCTCATATACAAATTATAGATTATATCATTTATAATAATTATCTCACATATAAATTACAGACTCATATATAATAATTATCTCATATATAAATTATAGATTCATATATAATAATTATCTCATATATAATAATTACAGAATCATATGTAATAATTATCTCATATATAATTACAGAATCACATATAATTATCTCATATATAATTAAAGAATCATATATAAGTATCTCATATATAATTACAGAATAATGTATAATTATCTCATATAATTACAGAATCATATATAATAATTATCTCATATAATTACAGAATCACATATAATTATCTCATATAATTATAGAAACATAATTATCTAATATATAATTACAGAATCATATATAATAATTATCTAATATATAATTACAGAATCATAATTATCTCATACAAATACAGAATCATATAATTATCTCATATATAATTACAGAATCATATATAATCTCTCATATATAATACGGAACCATATATAATAATTATTGTCTCATAGGTAACTATTATTACCTAGTGGATAATAATTATTGTCTCGTCTCATAGGTAACTACTATTATCTAGTGGATAATAATTATTGCCTCATCTCCTAGGTAACTACTATTACCTGGTGGATAATAAGTATCGCCTCGTCTCCTAGGTAACTCCTATTACCTGGTGGGTGATAAGTATTGCCTCATCTCCTAGGTAACTCCTATTACCTGGTGGATGATAAGTATTGCCTCGTCTCCTAGGTAACTCCTAGTACCTGATGGATGATAAGTATTGCCTCGTCTCCTAGGTAACACCTATTACCTGGTGGGTGATAAGTATTGCCTCATCTCCTAGGTAACTCCTATTACCTGGCGGATGATAAGTATTTCCTCATCTCCTAGGTAACACCTATTACCTGGCGGATGATAAGTATTGCCTCGTCTCCTAGGTAAATTCCATTACCTGGTGGATGATAAGTATTGCCTCGTCTCCTAGGTAACTCCTGTAACTTGGTGGATGATAAGTATTGCCTCGTCTCCTAGGTAACTCCTATTACCTGGTGGATGATAAGTATTGCCTCGTCTCCTAGGTAACTCCTGTAACTTGGTGGATGATAAGTATTGCCTCGTCTCCTAGGTAACTCCTATTACCTGGTGGATGGCAAGTATTGCCTCGTGTCTTGGGTAACTCCTATTACCTGGGGGATGATAAGTATTGCCTCGTCTCCTAGTTAACTCCTATTACCCAGTGGATGATAAGTATTGCCTCGTCTCCTAGGTAACTACTATTATCTGGTGGATGATAAGTATTGCCTCGTCTCCTAGGTAACTCCTATTAACTGGTGGATAATAAGTATTGCCTCCTCTCCTAGGTAACTAATATTATCTGGTGGTTAATAAGTATTGCCTCGTCTCCAAGGGTAACTACTAATACCTGGTGGATAATAAGTATTGCCTCTTCTCCTAGGTAACTACTATTACCTGGTGGATAATAAGTATTGCCTCATCTCCTAGGTAAATACTATTACCTGGTGGATAATAAGTATTGCCTCGTCTCCTAGGTAACTACCATTACGTGGTGGATAACAGTATTGCCTCATAGGTAACTACTGCTACCTGGTGGATAATAAGAATTGCCTCGTAGGTAACTACTGTTATCTGCTGGATAATAAGTATTGCCTCATAGGTAACTACTGATACCTGCTGGAAAATAAGTATTGCCTCGCAATTAACTACTGTTACCTGGCGGATAATAAGTATTGCCTTGTGGGTAACCACTGTTACCCGGTTTATAATAAGTGTTGACTCGTGGGTAACCAGTGTTACCTGCTAGATAATAAGTGTTGCCTCGTGGGTAACAATTCTTACCCTGTGGAAAATACGTGTTGCTTCGTGGGTAACCATTGTTACCTGGTGGACACTAAGTATTGCCTCGTGGGTAACCACTGTTACCTGGTGGATAATAAGTGTTGCCTCTTGGGTAACCACTGTTACCTGGTAGATAATAAGTATTTCCTTGTGGATAACCACTGTTACCTGGTGGATGATAAATATTTCCTCGTGGGTAACCACCATTACCCACCAGATACTAAGTATTGCCTTGTGGGTAACTGCTGTTACCCGGTGGATAATAAATATTGCCTCGTGGGTAACCACAGTTACCTGGTGGAGAATAAGTAATGCCTTGTGGGTAACCACTGTTACCTGGTGGATAATAAGTATTGCCTTGTGGGTAACCACAGTTACCCGGTGGATAATAAGTGTTGCCCCGTGGGTAACCGCAGTTACCCAGTGGATAATAAGTGTTGCCTCATGGGTAACCACTGTTACCCGGTGGATAATAAGTATTGCCTCGTCGGTAACCACTGTTACCCAGTGGATAATAAGTGTTGCCTCGTGGGTAACCACTGTTAGCTGGTGGATAATACCTGTTGCCTCATGTGTAACCATTGTTACCCTGTGGATAATACGTGTTACCTAATGGGTAACCACTTTTGCCCAGTGGATAATAAGTATTGCCCCTAGGGTAATCACTGTTAACCAGTGGATGATAAGTGTTGCCTCTAGGTTTACCACTGTTATACGGTGGAAAACAAGTATTGCCTTATGGGTAACCACTGTTACCTGGTGGATAATAAGTGTTGCCTCATGCGTAACCAATGTTACCCGGTTTATAATAAGTGTTGCCTCATGGGAAACCACTGTTACCTGGTGGATAATAAGTGTTGCCTCATGGGTAACCATTGTTACCAGGTGGATACTAAGTATTGCCTCATGGGTAACCACTGTTACCAGGAGGATAATAAGGTCTGCCTCGTGGGTAACCACTGTTATGCACTGAATAATAAGTATTACCTCATGGGTAGCCACTGTTATCTGGTGGATAATAAGTATTGCCTCTACGGTAACCACTGTTACCTGGTGGATAATAAGTATTGCCTTGTGGGTAATCACAGTTACCCGGTGGATAATATGTATTGCCTCATGGGTAACCACTGTTACCCGCTGGATAACAAGTGTTGCCTTTGGTAAGCACAGTTACCTGGTGGATAATAAATGTTGCCTCATGGGGAACCAGTGTTACCCAGTGGATAATAAGTGTTACCTTGTGGGTAACTACTGTTACCCAGTGGATACTTAGTGTCGCCTCATGGGTAACCACTGTTACCCGGTGGATAATAAGTATTGCCTCGTGGGTAACCAGTTTTACCCGGGAGATAATGTGTTGCCTCTAGGGTAACCACTGTTCCTTGGTGGATAATAAGTGTTGCCTCTAGGGTAACCACTGTTACCCTTTGGATAATAAGTGTTGCCTCGTGGGGAACCACTGTTACCTGGTTTATTATAAGTATTTTCTTGTGGGTAACCACTGTTACCCAGTGGATCATAAGTGTTGCCTCGTGGGAAACCAGTGTTACCCGGTGGATAGTAAGTATTGCGTCATGGGTCACCACTGTTACCCGGAGGGTAATAAGGACTGTCTCATGGGTAACCACTGCTACCTGCTGGATAATAAGTAGTACCACAGGGGTAACCACTGTTATCTGGTCGATAATAGGTATTGCTTCTAGGGTAACCACTGTTACCCAGTCGATAATAAGTGTTGCCTCGTGGGTAATCACTGTTATGCAGTGGATAATGAGTATTGCCTCATGGGTAACCACTGTTACCCGGTGGATAATAAGTATTGCCTCATGGGTAACCACTGTTATCTTGTGGATAATAAGTGTTGCCTTGTGGGTAACCACTGTTTCCCAGTGGATAATCAGTATTGCCTCTAGAGTAATCACAGTTACCCAGTGGATAATAAGTATTGCCTCGTGGGTAACCACTGTTACCCTGTGGATAATAAGTATTGCCTCGTGAGTAACCACTGTTACCTGGTTTATAATAAGTGTTGCCTCTTGGGTAACCAGTATTACCCGCTGGATAATAAGTGTTGCATCGTGGGTAACAATTCTTACCCTGTGGAAAATAAATGTTACCTCATGTGTAACCACTGTTACCTGGTGGATAATATGTGTTGCCTCATGGGTAACCACTGTTACCTGGTGGATAGTTCGTATTGCCTCGTGGGTCACCATTGTTAGCCCGTTGATACTAAGTATTGCCTCGTGGGTAACCACTGTTACCCGGTGGATAATAAGTGTTGCCTCTTGGGTAACCACTGTTACCCAGTGGATAATATGTATTTCCTCGTGGGAAACCACTGTTACCTGGTGGATGATAAATATTGCCTCATGGGTAAACACCATTACCTGCCGGATACTAAGTTTTGCCTGGTGGGTAACCACAGTTACCCAGTGGATAATAAGTCATGCCTCGTGAGTAACCACTGTTACCCGGTGGATAATAAGTGTTGCCTCGCGGTTAACCACTCTTACACAGTGGATAATAAGTGTTGAGTTGCGGGTAACCACTGTTACCTGGTGGATAATAATTGTTGCCTTGTGGGTAACCACAGTTGCCCGGTGGATAATAAGTGTTGCCTCTAGGGTAACCACTGTTACACGGTGGAGAATAAGTGTTGCCTCTTCAGTAACCACTATTACCCATTGGATAATAAGTATTGCCTCGCAGGTAACCACTGTTACCTGGTGGATAGTAAGTACTGCCTCATGGGTAACTACAGTTACCCAATGGATAATAAGTATTGCCTCATGTCTAACCACTGTTACCCCGTGGATAATAAGTGTTGCCTCGTGGGTCACTGCTGCTACCTGGTGGATAAGTGTTGCCTCAGGGAAACCACTGTTACCCGCTGGATAATAAGTGTTTCCTCAGGGGTAACCACTGTTACCCTGTGTCTAATAAGTGTTGCCTCGTGGGTAACCACTGTTACCCAATGGATAAGTATTGCCTCATGGGTAACCAGAGTTACCCTGTGGATAATAAGTATTGCCTCGTGGGTAACCATGGTTACCCGGTGGATAATACATGTTGCCTCATGGGTAACAACTGTTGCCCTGTGTATAAAAGTTTTGCCTCGTGGGTAACCACTGTTACCCAGTATTTAATAAGTGTTGCATCATGGGTAACCAGTGTTACTTGCTGGATAATAAGTGTTGCCACGTAGGCAACAACTCTTACCATGTGGATAATAAGTGTTGCCTCATGGGTAACCACTGTTACCTGGTAGATAATAAGTGTTGCCTTGCAGGAATGCACTGTTACCCAGAGGATAGTAAGTATTGCCCTGTGGGTAATCAATGTTACCCGGTAGATAATAAGTGTTGCCTCGCGGGTAAGCACTGTTACCCGGTGGATAATAATTGTTGCATCGCGTGTATCCACTGATACCCACTGGATAATAATTGTTGCCTCTAGGGTAACCACTGTTACCTGGTGGATAATACTTGTTGCCTCGAGGGTAACCACTGTTACCCGGTGGATAATAAGCATTGCCTCCCAGGTAACCACTGTAACCAGGTGGATAATAAGTACTGCCTCGTGGGTAACCACTGTTACCCAATGGATAATAAGTAATGCCTCGTGGATAACCACAGTTACCCTGTGGAAAATAAGTGTTGCCTCGTGGGTAAGCACTGTTACCTGGTGGATAATAAGTGTTGCCTTGTGGGTAACCACTCTTACCCGGTGGATACCAAGTATTGCCTCGTGGGTAACCACTGTTACCCAATGGATAATAAGTACTGCCTCGTGGGTAACCACTGTTACCCTGTGGAAAATAAGTGTTGCCTCGTGGGTAACCACTGTTGCCAGGTGGATAATAAGTGTTGCCTTGTGGGTAACCACTCTTACCTGGTGGATACTAAGTATTGCCTCGTGGGTAACCACTGTTATCCAGTGGATAATAAGTGTTGCCTCTTGGGTAGCTACTGTTACCCAGTGGATAATAAGTATTGCCTCGTGGGTAACCACTGTTACCTGGTGGATGATAAATATTGCCTCGTGGGTAGCCACCATTACCCACCAGATACTGAGTTTTGCTTCGTGGGTAACTACTCTTACCCAGTGGTTAATAAGTATTGCCTCATTGGTAACCACTGTTACCCGGTGGATAATAAGTATTGCCTCGTGGGTAACCACGGTTACCCTGTGTATAATAAGTAATGTCTTGTTGGTAACCACCATTACCCGGTGGATAATAAGTATTGCATCGCTGGTAACCACTGTTACTCTGTGGATAATAAGTGTTGCCTCTCTGGTAACCACTGTTACCCAGTGGATAATAAGTGTTGCCTCTAGGGTAACCATTGTTACCCGGTGGATAATAAGTACTGCTTCATGGGTAACCACTGTTACCCAATGGATAATGAGTATTGCCTCCTGGGTAACCACTGTTACCATGTGGATAATAAGTGTTGCCTCGTGGCTAGGCACGCTTACCCAATGGATAATAAGTGTTGCCTCATGGGTAACGACTATTACCCGGTGGATAATAAGTATTTCCTCATGGGTAACCACTGTTACCCGGTGGATAATAAGTATTGCCTCATGGATAACCACTGTTACCCGGTGGACAATAAGTATTGCCTCGCAGGTAACCACAGTTACCTGATGGATAATAAGCATTGCCTGGTGGATTACCATGGTAACCCGATGGATAATAACTATTGCCTCGTGGGTAACCACTCTTACTCAGTGGATAATAAGTGTTGCTTCCTGGGTAACCACCATTAACCGGTGGATAATAAGTGTTGCCTCGTGGGTAACCACTGTTACACGGTGGATAATAGTTGTTGCCTCACGGGTAACCACTGTTACCTGGTAGATAATACATGTTGCCTCGTGGGTAAGCACTTTTCCCCGGTGGATAATAAGTCTTGCCTCATGGGTAACCAGTGTTAACTGGTGAATAATAAGTGTTGTCTTGTGGGTAACCCGTTACCCCGTGGATAATAAGTATTGCCTTGCAGCTAACCACTGTTACCTGGTGGATAATAAGTATTGCCACGTGGGTAGCCACTGTTACCCGGTCAATAATAAGTGTTGCCTCGTGGTTAACCACTGTTACCCTCTGGATAATAGGTGTTGCCTCATGGGTAACGACTGTTACCCGGTGGATAATAAGTGTTGCCTAGTGTGTAACCACTGTTATCCAGTGAATAATAAGTATGGCCTCATGGGTAACCACTGTTACCCAGTTGATAATAAATATTGCCTCGTGGGTAACCACTGTTATCCAGGGAATAATACCTATTGCCTCTAGGGTAACCACTGTTTCCCGGTGGATAATAAGTGTTGCTTCTAGGGTAACCACTGTTACCCAGTGGATAATAAGTGTTGCCTCATGTGTAACCACTGTTACCCGGTGGATAATAAGTGTTGCCTCGTGGGTAACCACTGTTACCCAGTGGATAATAGGTATTGCCTCGTGGTTAACCACTGTTACCCGGTGGATAATAGGTATTGCCTCGTGGTTAACCACTGTTACCTGGTGGATAATAAGAGTTGCCTCATGGGTAACCACTGTTAACCAGTGGATAATACATATTGCCTCATGGTTAACCACTGTTACCCGGTGGATAATACCTGTTTCCTCCTGAGTAACCACTGTTGCCCTTTGGATAATAAGTGTTGCCTTGTTGGTAACCACTGTTACCCAGTGGATAATAAGTATTGCCTCTAGGGTTATCACTGTTACCCTGTGGATAACAAGTATTGCCTCTAGGGTAACCACTGTTCCCCAGGGGAAAATAAGCATTGTCTCATGGGTAATCAATGGTACCTGGTGGATAATAAGTATTGCCTTGTGGGTAACCACTGTTGCCTGGTTTGTAATAAGTGTTGCCTCGTGGGTAACCACTGTTACCCACTGGATAATAAGTGTTGCCTCGTGGGTCACAACTCTTACTCTGTGGATTATAAGTGTTGCGTCATGGGTAACCACTGTTACCCGGTGGATAATAAGTGTTGCCTCGTGGGAAACCAGTGTTAACCAGTGGATAGTTAGTATTGCCTCATGGGTCCTCACTGTTACCCAGAGGATAATAAGGACTGTCTCATGGGTAACCACTGCTACCCGATGGATAATAAGTAGTACCGCATGGGTAACCACTGTTATCCAGTCAATAATAGGTATTGCTTCTAGGGTAACCACTGTTACCCTGTCGATAATAAGTGTTGCCTCATGGGTAATCACTGTTACCCAGTGGATAATAAGTATTGCCTCATGGGTAACCACTGTTACCCAGTGGATAGTAAGTATTGCCTCATGGGTAACCACTGTTATCCTGTGGATAATAAGTGTTGCCTCGTGGGTAACCACTGTTTCCCAGTGGATAATAAGTATTACCTCTAGGGTAATCACTGTTACCCAGTGGATAATAAGTATTGCCTCATGGGTAACCACTGTTACCCTGTGGATAATAAGTATTGCCTCGTGAGTAACCACTGTTACCCGGTTTATAATAAGTGTTGCCTCTTGGGTAACCAGTATTACCTGCTGGATAATAAGTGTTGTGTCGTGGGTCACAATTCTTACCCTGTGGAAAATAAGTGTTACCTCGTGTGTAACCACTGTTACCTAGTGGAGAATACGTGTTGCCTCGTGAGTAACCACTGTTACCCGGTGGATAGTTAGTATTGCCTTGTGGGTCACCATTGTTAGCCAGTTGATACTAAGTATTGCCTCATGGGTAACCACTGCTACCCGGTGGATAATAAGTGTTGCCTCTTGGGTAACCACTGTTACCCGGTGGATAATATGTATTTCCTTGTGGGAAACCACTGTTACCTGGTGTATGAGAAATATTGCCTCATGGGTAAACACCATTACCTGCCGGATACTAAGTTTTGCCCGGTGGGTAACCACTGTTACCTGGTAGATAATAAGTATTGCCTCGTGGGTAACCACAGTTACCCAGTGGATAATAAGTCATGCCTCATGGGTAACCACTGTTACCTGGTGGATAAGAAGTGTTGCCTCGTGGGGAACCACTCTTACATGGTGGATAAGAAGTGTTGAGTCACGGGTAACCACTGTTACCTGGTGGATAATAATTGTTGCCTCGTGGGTAACCACAGTTGCCCGGTGGATAATAAGTGTTGCCTCCAGGGTAACCACTGTTACACGGTGGAGAATAAGTGTTGCCTCTTCAGTAACCACTATTACCCGTTGGATAATAAGTATTGCCTCGCAGGTAGCCACTGTTACCTGGTGGATAGTAAGTACTGCCTCGTGGGTAACCACAGTTACCCGATGGAAAATAAGTATTGCCTCATGTCTAACCACTGTTACCCCGTGGATAATAAGTGTTGCCTCGTGGGTCACCACTGCTACCTGCTGGATAAGTGTTGCCTCATGGGAAACCACTGTTACCTGCTGGATAATAAGTGTTTCCTCGGGGGTAACCACTGTTACCCTGTGTCTAATAAGTGTTGCCTCATGGGTAACCACTGTTACCCAATGGATAAGTATTGCCTCACGGGTAACCAGAGTTACCCTGTGGATAATAAGTATTGCCTCGTGGGTAACCACGGTTACCCAGTGGATAATACGTGTTGCCTCATGGGTAACAACTGTTGCCCTGTGTATAATGTGTTGCCTCGTGGGTAACCACTGTTACCCAGTATTTAATAAGTATTGCCTCGTGGGTAACCACTGTTACCTGGTGGATAATAAGTGTTGCCTCGTGGGAAAGCACTGTTACCCAGAGGATAGTAAGTATTGCCTTGCGAGTAATCAATGTTACCCCATGGATAATAAGTGTTGCCTCACGGGTAAGCACTGTTACCCGGTGGATAATAATTGTTGCATCGCGTGTATCCACTGTTACCTGCTGGATAATAATTGTTGCCTTGCGAGTAACCACTGTTACCCGATGGATAATTAGTGTTGCCTCTAGGGTAACCACTGTTACCTGGTGGATAATACTTGTTGCCTTGAGGGTAACCACTGTTACCTGGTGGATAATACTTGTTGCCTTGAGGGTAACCACTGTTACCCGGTGGATAATAAGCATTGCCTCGCAGGTAACCACTGTAACCAGGTGGATAATAAGTACTGCCTCATGGGTAACGACTGTTACCCGATGGATAATTAGTGTTGCCTCTAGGGTAACCACTGTTACCTGGTGGATAATACTTGTTGCCTCGAGGGTAACCACTGTTACCCAATGGATAATAAGTACTGCCTCGTGGATAACCATGGTTACCCTGTGAAAAATAAGTGTTGCCTCATGGGTGGGTAAGCACTGTTACCTGGTGGATAATAAGTGTTGCCTCTTGCGTAACCACTGTTACCTGCTGCATAATAAGTATTGCCTTGTGGGTAACCACTCTTACCCAGTGGATAATAAGTATTGCTTCATGGGTAACCACTGTTACCTGCTGCACAATAAGTGTTGCCTATTGGGTAACCACTGTTACCTGGTGGATAATAAGTATTGCCTCGTGGGTAACCACTGTTACCCACTGGATAACAAGTGTTGCCTTTGGTAACCACAGTTACCCAGTGGATAATAACTGTTGCCTTGTGGGGAGCCACTGTTACCCAGCAGGTAATAAGTGTTGTCTCATGGGGAACCACTGTTACCCGGTGGATAATAAGTGTTGCCTGGTGGGTAACCACAGTTAGCCGGTGGATAATACGTCTTGCCTCATGAGTAATCACTGTTACCCTGTGGATAATATGTGTTGCCTAATAGGTAACCACTTTTGTCCTGTGGATAATAAGTGTTGCCTCGTGGGTAACCACTGTTACCCAGTGGATAATAAGTATTGCCTCTAGGGTTACCACTGTTACCCAGTGGAAAATAAGTATTGTCTCGTGGGTAACCACTGTTACCTGGTGAATAATGAGTGTTGCCTCATGCGTAACCACTGATACCTGGTTTATAATAAGTGTTGCCTCGTGGGTAACCAGTGTTACCTGCTGTATAATAAGTACTGCCTCATGGGTAATGACTGTTACCCGATGGATAATTAGTGTTGCCTCTAGGGTAACCACTGTTACCTGGTGGATAATACTTGTTGCCTCGAGGGTAACCACTGTTACCCGGTGGATAATAAGCATTGCCTCACAGGTAACCACTGTTACCAGGTGGATAATAAGTACTTCCTCATGGGTAACCACTGTTACCCGATGGATAATAAGTACTGCCTCGTGGATAACCACGGTTACCCTGTGGAAAATAAGTGTTGCCTCGTGGGTGGGTAAGCACTGTTACCTGGTGGATAATAAGTGTTGCCTCTTGTGTAACCACTGTTACCTGCTGCATAATAAGTATTGCCTCGTGGGTAACAACTCTTACCCAGTGGATAATAAGTATTGCTTCATGGGTAACCACTGTTACCTGCTGCACAATAAGTGTTGCCTATTGGGTAACCACTGTTACCTGGTGGATAATAAGTATTGCCTCGTGGGTAACCACTGTTACCCACTGGATAACAAGTGTTGCCTTTGGTAACCACAGTTACCCAGTGGATAATAAGTGTTGCCTCGTGGGGAGCCACTGTTACCCAGCAGGTAATAAGTGTTGTCTCATGGGGAACCACTGTTACCCGGTGGATAATAAGTGTTGCCTGGTGGGTAACCACAGTTAGCCGGTGGATAATACGTCTTGCCTCATGAGTAACCACTGTTACCCTGTGGATAATACGTGTTGCCTAATAGGTAACCACTTTTGCCCTGTGGATAATAAGTGTTGCCTCGTGGGTAACCACTGTTACCCAGTGGATAATAAGTATTGCGTCTAGGGTAATCACTGTTTACCGGTGGATAATAAGTATTGCCTCTAGGGTTACCACTGTTACCCAGTGGAAAATAAGTATTGTCTCTTGGGTAACCACTGTTACCCAGTGAATAATAAGTGTTGCCTCATGCGTAACCACTGATACCTGGTTTATAATAAGTGTTGCCTCGTGGGTAACCAGTGTTACCTGCTGGATAATAAGTGCTGCCTCATGGGTACCAACTCTTACCCTGTAATAAGAGGGATATTATCCACCATGTAATGTTAACGGATAATAAGTATTTCCTTGTGGGTAACCACTGTTTCCTGGTGGATAATAAGTATTTCCTCGTGGGTAACCACTGTTACCCTGTGGATAGTAAGTATTGCTTCGTGGGTAAGCCCTGTTACCCGGTGCATAGTAAGTATTGCCTCGTAGGTAACCACGGTTACCTGATGGATAATAAGTGTTGCCTCTAGGGTAACCACTGTTACCTGGTGGATAATAAGTGTAGCCTCTAGGGTAACCACTGTTACCCAGTGGATAATAAGTATTGCCTCGTGGGTAACCACTGTTACCTGCTGGATGACAAGTGTTGCCTTTGGTAAGCACAGTTACCCAGTGGATAATAAATGTTGCCTCATGGGGAACCAGTGTTACCCAGTGGATACTAAATGTTACCTTGTGGGTAACTACTGTTACCCGGTGGATAGTAAGCATTGCCTTGTGGGTAACCACTGTTACCTGGTGGATTATAAGTATTGCCTTGTGGGTATCCACTGTTACCCACTGGATAAGTGTTGCCTCGTGGGTAACCACTGTTACCTGGTGGATAATAAGTGTTGCCTCCTGCGTAACCAGTGTTACCCAGTGGATAATAAGTGTTCCTTGTTACCGGGTGGATGATAAGTGTTGCCTCGTGGGTAACCACTGTTATCTGGTGGATAACAAGTGTTGCCTTATGGGTTACTACTGTTTCCCAGTGTATAATAGGTATTGCCTCTAGGGTAATCACTGTTACCCGGTGGATAATGAGTATTGCCTCTTGGGTTACCACTGTTACCTGGTGGATAAGTATTGCCTCATGAGTAACCACTGTTACCCGGTTTATAGTAAGTGTTTCCTTGTGGGTAACCAGTGTTACCCGCTGGATAATAAGTGTTGCCTCGTGGGTAACAATTCTTACCCTGTGGAAAATAAGTGTTGCTTCATGGGTAACCACTGTTACCAGGTGGATAATAAGTGTAACTTGTGTGTAACCACTCTTACCAGGTGGATAGTAAGTATTCCTTCGTTGGTAACCACTGTTAGCCGGTGGATACTAAGTATTGCCTCTTGGGTAACCACTGTTACCCAGTGGATTATAAGTATTTCCTTGTGGGTATCCACTGTTACCTGGTAGATGATAAATATTGCCTTGTGGGTAACCACCATTACACGCTGGATACTAAGTTTTGCCTCGTGGATAACCACTGTTACCTGGTGGATAATAAGTATTGCCTCGGTAACCACAGTTATCCTATGGAGAATAAGTAATGCCTCATGGGTAACCACTGTTATCCGGTGGATAATACGTGTTGCCTCATGGGTAACCACTGTTACCCGGTGGATAATAAGTGTTGCTTCACGGGTAACCACTGTTACCCGGTGAATAATATTTGCTGCCTCGTGGGTAACCACTGGTACCTGGTGGATAATAAGTGTTGCCTCTAGGGTAACCACTGTTACCCATTGGATAATAAGTATTGCCTCACGGGTAACCACTGTTACTCGGTGGATAATAAGTACTGCCTCATGGGTAACCACTGTTACCCAATGGATAATAAGTATTGCATCCTGGGTAACCACTGTTACCCTGTGGATAATAAGAGATGCCTCGTGTGTAAGCACTGTGACCTGGTCGATAATAAGTGTTGCCTCGTGGGTAACCACTGTTACCTGGTGGATAATATGTATTGACTCATGGGTAACCACTGTTACCCATTGGATAATAAGTATTCTCTCATGGAAAAGCACTGTGACCCAGTGGATAATAAGTATTGCCTCATGGGTAACCACTCTTACCCGGTGGATAATAAGTATTGCCTCATGGGTAAACACTGTTACCTGCTGCATAATAAGTATTGCATCATGGGTAACCACTGTTATCCGGTGGATAATAAGTATTGCCTCATGGGTAACCATGGTTACCCTGTGTATGATAAGTAATGTCTCATGAGTAACTGCTGTTACCTGGTGGATAATAAGTATTGCCTCGCTGGTAACCACTGTTACCCAGAGGATAATAAATGTTGCCTCGTGGGTAACCACTGTAAGCCCCTGGATAATAAGTGTTGTCTCACGTGTAACCACTGTTACCTGATGGATAATAAGTGTCGCCTCACGTGTAACCACTGTTACCCGGTGGAAAATAATTGTTGCCTCGTGGGTAACCGGTGTTACCTGGTGAATAATAAGTGTTGCCTCGAGGGTAACCACTGTTACCCGGTGGATAATATGTATTGTCTGGTGGGTAACCACTGTTACCCGGTGGATAAAAATTATTGCCTCATGGGTAATCACTGTTACCCAGTGGATAATGAGTATTGCCTCATGGGTAACCACAGTTACCCACTGGATAATAAATGTTGCCTATTGGGTAACCACTGTTACCAGGTGGATAATACGTGTTGCCTCGTCTGAAACCACTGTTACCCTGTGTATAATAAGTGTTGCCTCCTGGGTAACCACGGTTAACCGGTGGATAATAAGTGTTGCCTCTTGGCTTACCACTGTTACACAGTGAATAATCAGTGTTGCCTCGTTGGTAACCACTGTTACCTGGTAGATAATAAATATTGCCTCATGGGTAACGACTGTTACCCGCTGGATACTAGGTATTGTCTCGTGGGTAACCACTGTTACCTGGTGGATAATAAGTGTTGCCTCGTGGGTATCCACTGTTACCCAGTTTATTATTAGTGTTTCCTTGTGGGTAACCACTGTTACCTGGTGGATAATAAGTATTTCCTCGTGGGTAACCTCTGTTACCCAGTGTAGTAAGTATTGCCTCTTGGGTAACAACTGTTAATGCATGGATAATAAGTGTTGCCTCGTGGGTAACCACTGTTACCCTGTGGACAATAAGTGACGTTTTGTGGGTAACCATTGTTACCCAGTGGTTAATAAGTGTTGCCTCGTTGGTAACCACTGTTATGCATTGGATAATAAATATTTCCTCGTGGGTAACCACTGTTACCTGGTGGATGATAAATATTGCCTCATGGATAACCACCATTACCCACCAGATACTAAGTTTTGCCTCGTGGGTAACCACTCTTACCTGGTGGATAATAAGTATTACATCATTGGTAACCACTGTTACCCGGTGGATAATAAGTATTGCCTCGTGGGTAACCACTGTTACCGGGTGGATAATAAGTATTGCCTCGTGGATAACCACTGTTATCTGCTGGATATCAAATGTTCCCTCGTGGGTAACCACTGTTAACCGGTGGATAATACGTGTTGCCTCGTGGATAACCACTGTTACCCAGTGGAAAATAATAGTTGCCTCACAGGTAACCGGTGTTATCCGGTGCATAATAAGTGTTGCCTTTAGGGTAACCACTGTTACCCAATGGATAATAAGTGTTGCCTCTAGGGTAACCACTGTTACCCGGTGGATAATAAGTACTGCCTCGTGGGTAACCACTGTTACCCAATGGGTAATAAGTATTGCCTCCTTGGTAACCACTGTTACCATGTGGATAATAAGTGTTGCCTTGTGGGTAAGCACGGTTACCCGATGGATGATAAGTGTTGCCTCATGGGAAACCAGTGTTACCCAGTTGATAATAAGTATTGCCTCATGGGTAACCACTCTTACCTGGCGGATAATAAGTATTGCCTCATGGGTAACCACTGTAACCTGCTGCATAATAAGTATTGCCTCATGGGAAACCACTGTTATCCAGTTTGTAATACGTGTTGCCTCGTGGGTAACCAGTGTTACCCGCTGGATAATAAGTGTTGCCTCGTGGGTAACAACTCTTACCCTGTGGATAATAAGTGTTGCCTCATGGGTAACCACTGTGACCCGGTGGATATTAAGTGTCGCCTCGTGGGAAACCAGTGTTACCCGGTGGATAGTAAGTATTGCCTCATGGGTAACCATTGGTACCCGGTGGATACTAAGTATTGCCTCATGGGTCACCACTGTTACCCGGAGGATAATAAGGATTGTCTTATGGGTAACCACTGCTACCCGCTGGATAATAAGTATTACTGCATGGGTAACCACTGTTATCTGGTGGATAATAGGTATTGCTTCTAGGGTAACCACTGTTACCCGGTCAATAATAAGTGTTGCCTCATGGGTAATCACTGTTACCCAGTGGATAATAAGTATTGCCTCATGGGTAACCACTGTTATCCTGTGGATAATAAGTGTTGCCTCGTAGGTAACCACTGTTTCCCAGTGGATAATAAGTATTGCCTCTAGGGTAATCACTGTTACCCAGTGGATAATAAGTATTGCCTCGTGGGTAACAACTGTTACCCTGTGGATAATAAGTATTGCCTCGTGAGTAACCACTGTTCCCTGGTTTATAATAAGTGTTGTCTCTTGCATAACCAGTATTACCCACTTGATAATAAGTGCTGTGTCGTGGGTAACAATTCTTACCCTGTGGAAGATAAGTGTTATCTCGTGCGTAGCCACTGTTACCTGGTGGATAATAAGTGTTGCCTCGTGGGTAACCACTGTTACCCAGTGGATAGTTAGTATTGCCTCGTGGGTAACCACTGTTACCCGGTGGATAATAAGTGTTGCCTCGTGGGAAACCAGTGTTACCCAGTGGATAGTAAGTATTGCCTCGTGGGCAACCATTGGTACCTGGTGGATCCTAAGTATTGCCTCATGGGTCACCACTGTTACCCAGAGGATAATAAGGACTGTCTCATGGGTAATCACTGCTACCCACTGGATAATTAGTAGTACCGCATGGGTAAACACTGTTATCTGGTGGATAATAGGTATTGCTTCTAGGGTAACCACTGTTACCCAGTTGATAATAAGTGTTGCCTCGTGGGTAATCACTGTTACCCAGTGGATAATAAGTATTGCCTCATGGGTAACCACTGTTACCTGGTGGATAATAAGTATTGCATCATGGGTAACCACTGTTGCACTGTGGATAATAAGTGTTGCTTCTAGGGTAACCACTGTTACCCAGTGGGTAATAAGTATTGCCTCTAGGGTTATCACTGTTACCCTATGGATAATAAGTATTGCCTCTAGGGTAACCACTCTTACCCGGTAGAATATAAGTAATGCCTCTTGAGTAATCAATGGTACCTGGTGGATAATAAGTATCGCCTCGTGGGTAACCACTGTTCCCCGCTGGATAATAAGTGTTGCCTTGTGTGTAACCACTGTTACCCGGTAGATAATAAGTGTTGCCACCTGGGTAACCACTGTTACCCAGTGGAGGATAAGTGTTGCCTCGTGGGTAACCACTGTTATCCGGTGGAGGATAAGTGTTGCCTCGTGGGTAACCACTGTTACCCAGTGGAGGATAAGTGTTGCCTCATGGGTAACCACTGTTACCTGGTGGAGGATAAGTGTTGCCTCATGGGTAACCACTGTTACCTGGTGGATAATGTGTTGCCTCGTGGGTAACCAGTGCTTCCCGGTGGATAATGTGTTGCCTTGTGGGTAACCACTGTTACCCTGTGGATAATAAGTGTTGCCTTGTGGGTAACCACTGTTTCCCAGTGGATAATAAGTATTGCCTCTTGAGTAATCACTGTTACCCTGTGGTTAATAAGTATTGCCTCTTGGGTAACCACTGTTACCAGGTGGATAATAAGTAATGCCTCGTGAGTAACCACTGTTACCCAGTTTATAATAAGTGTTGCCTCGTTGGTAACCAGTGTTACCCGCTGGATAACAAGTGTTGCCTCGTGGGTAAGAATTCTTATCCTGTGGAAAGTAAGTGTTACCTCATGGGTAACCACTGTTACCAGGTGGATAATAAGTGTTGCCTCGTGAGTAACCACTGTTACCCGGTGGATAGTTAGTATTGCCTTGTGGGTAACCATTGTTACCCAGTGGATACTCACTACTGCCTCGTGGGTAACCACTGTTACCTGGTGTATAATAAGTGTTGCCTCTTGGGTAACCACTGTTACCCAGTGGATAATACGTATTTCCTCGTGGGAAACCACTGTTAACTGGTAGATGATAAATATTGCCTCGTGGGTAACCACCATTACCCGCTGAATACTAACTTTTGCCTGGTGGGTAACCACTGTTATCCGTTGGATAATAATTATTGCCTCGTGGGTAACTACGGTTACCCGGTGGATAATAAGTAATGCCTCATGGGTAACCACTGTTACCCGGTGGATAATAAATATTGCCTCGCTGGTAACCACTGTTACCGGTGGAAAATAAGTGTTGCCTCGTGGGTAACCACTGTTACCCATTGGATAATAAGTGTTGAGTCATGGGTAACCACTGTTACCCAGTGGGTATTAATTGTTGCCTCTAGGGTAACCACTGTTGCCCGGTGGATAATAAGTGTTGCCTCTAGGGTAACCACTGTTATGCAGTGGATAATAAGTGTTGCCTCTAGGGTAACCACTGTTATGTGGTGGATAATAAGTGTTGCCTCTAGGGTAACCACTGTTATGCGGTGGATAATAAGTGTTGCCTCTAGAGTAACCTAGTGGATTACCCAGTGGAGAATAAATATTGTCTCCCAGGTAACCACTGTTACCTGGTGGATAATAAGTACTGCCTCTTGGGTAACCACAGTTACCCGATGTATAATAAGTATTGCCTCGTGTCTAATCACTGTTACCCGGTGGATAATAAGTGTTGCCTCAGGGGAACCACTGTTACCCTGTGTCTAATAAGTGTTGCCTTGTGGGTAACCACTGTTACCTGATGGATAATAAGTATTGCCTCATGGGAAACCACTGTAACCCGGTGGATAATAAGTGTGGCCTCATGGGTAACCACTGTTACCTGGTGGATAATACGTGTTGCCTCGTGGGTAACCACTATTACTAGGTGGATAATACATGTTGCCTTGTGAGTAACCACTGTTACCTTGTGGATAGTAAGTGTTGCCTCGTGAGTAACCACTGTTACCTTGTGGATAGTAAGTGTTGCCTCGTGGGTAAACACTGTTACCCTGTGGATGATAAATATTGCCCCATGGGTAACCACCATTACCTGGTGGATAATAAGTATTGCCTCATGGGTAACCACTTCTAATGGCTGGATAATAAGTATTGCCTTGTGGGTAACCACTGTTACCCAGTGGATAATACGTGTGGCCTCGTGGGTAACCACTGTTACTGGGTGTATAATAAGTATTGCCTCTTGGGTTACCACTGTTTCCCAGTGGGTAATACGAGTTGCCTCATGCGTAACCACTGTTACCCAGTGGATAATAAGTGTTGCACTGTGGGTAACCACTGTTACTGGGTGTATAATAAGTATTGCCTCTTGGGTAACCACTGTTACCCAGTGGATAATAAGTATTGCCTCATGGGCAACCACTTCTACCACATGGATAATAAGTATTACCTCTTGGGTAACCACTGTCACCCGGTGGATAATATGTATGGCCTCGTGGGTAACCACTGTTACCAGGTGGATAATAAGTATTGACTCATGAGTAACCACTGTTACCCGGTGGATAATAAGTATTGCCTCGTGGGTAACCGCTGTTACCTGGTGGATAATAAATATTGCCTCGTGGGTAACTGCTGTTACCTGGTGGATAATAAGTATTGCCTCGTGGGTAACTGCTGTTACCCGGTGGATAATAAGTATTGCCTCTCAGGGAGGAGCGAAGATGGCCAAGTAGGAACAGCCCCGGTCTACAGCTCCCAGCATGAGCGACGCAGAAGGCAGGTGATTTCTGCATTTCCATCTGAGGTACTGGGTTCATCTCATTAGGGAGTGCCAGACAGTGGGCGCAGGTCAGTGGGTGCGCGCACTGCACGCAAGCTGAAGCAGGGTGAGGCATTGCCTCACTCGGGAAGTGCAAGGGGTCAGGGAGTTCCCTTTCCTAGTCAAAGAAAGGGGTGACAGACGGCACCTGGAGAATCAGGTCACTCCCACCCGAATACTGCACTTTTCCGATGGGCTTAAAAAACGGCGCACCAGGAGATTATATCCCGCACTTGGCTCAAAGGGTCCTACGCCCACGGAGTCTCACTGATTGCTAGCACAGCAGTCTGAGATCAAACTGCAAGGAGGCTGGGGGTGTGGCGCCCGCCATTGCCCAGGCTTGCTTAGGTAAACAAAGCAGCCGGGAAGCTCGAACTGGGTGGAGCCCACCAAAGCTCAAGGAGGGCTGCCTGCCTCTGTAGGCTCCACCTCTGGGGGCAGGGCACAGACAAACAAAAAGACAGCAGTAACCTCTGCAGACTTAAATGTCCCAGTCTGACAGCTTTGAAGAGAGCAGTGGTTCTCCTAGCACGCAGCTGGAGATCTGAGAACGGGCAGACTGCCTCCTCAAGTGGGTCCCTGACCCCTGACCCCCGAGCAACCTAACTGGGAGGCACCCCCCAACAGGGGCAGACTGACACCTCACATGGCTGGGTACTCCAACAGACCTGCAGCTGATGGTCCTGTCTGTTAGAAGGAAAACTAACGGAAAGGACATCCACACCAAAAACCCATCTGTACATCACCATCATCAAAGACCAAAGGTAGATAAAACCACAAAGATGGGGAAAAAACACAGCAGAAAAACTGGAAACTCTAAAAAGCAGAGCACCTCTCCTCCTCCAAAGGAACGCGGTTCCTCACCAGCAACGGAACAAAGCTGGATGGAGAATGACTTTGATGACCTGAGAGAAGGCTTCAGACAATCAAATTATTCCGAGCTATGGGAGGACATTCAAACCAAAGGCAAAGAAGTTGAAAACTTTGAAAAAAATTTAGAATAATATATAACTAGAATAACCAATACAGAGAAGTGCTTAAAGGAGCTGATGGAGCTGAAAACCAAGGCTCGAGAACTACGTGAAGAATGCAGAAGCCTGAGGAGCTGATGCGATCAACTGGAAGAAAGGGTGTCAGTGATGGAAGATGAAATGAATGAAATGAAGTGAGAAGGGAAGTTTAGAGAAAAAAGAATAAAAAGAAATGAACAAAGCCTCCGAGAAATATGGGACTATGTGACAAGACCAAATCTACATCTCATTGGTGTACCTGAAAGTGATGGGGTGAATGGAACCAAGTTGGAAAACACTCTGCAGGATATTATCCAGGAGAACTTCCCCAATCTAGCAAGGCAGGCCAACATTCAGATTCAGGAAATACAGAGAATGGCACAAAGATACTCCTCAAGAAGAGCAACCCCAAGACACATAATTGTCAGATTCACCAAAGTTGAAATGAAGGAGAAAATGTTAAGGGCAGCCAGAGAGAAAGGTCGGGTTACCCTCAAAGGGAAGCCCATCAGACTAACAACAGATCTCTTGGCAGAAACTCTACAAGCCAGAAGAGAGTGGGGGCCAATATTCAACATTCTTAAAGAAAAGAATTTTCAACCCAGAATTTCATATCCAGACAAACTAAGCTTCATAAGTGAAGGAGAAATAAAATACTTTATAGACAAGCAAATGCTGAGAGATTTTGTCACCACCAGGTCAGCCCTAAAAGAGCTCCTGAAGGAAGCACTGAACATGGAAAGGAACAACCGGTACCAGCCACTGCAAAATCATGCCAAAATGTAAAGACCATTGAGACTAGGAAGAAACTATCAACTAACGAGCAAAATAACCACTTAACATCATAATGACAGGATCAAATTCACACATAACAATATTAACTTTAAATGTAAATGGACTAAATGCTCCAATTAAAAGACACAGACTGGCAAATTGGATAAAGAGTCAAGACCCATCAGTGTGCTGTATTCAGGAAACCCATCTCACAGGCAGAGACACACATGGGCTCAAAATAAAAGGATGGAGGAAGATCTACCAAGCAAATGGAAAACAAAAAAAGGCAGGGGTTGCAATCCTAGTCTCTGATAAAACAGACTTTAAACCAACAAAGATCAAAAGAGACAAAGAAGGCCATTACTTAATGGTAAAGGGATCAACTCAACAAGAAGAGCTAACTATCCTAAATATATATGGACCCAATACAGGAGCACCTAGATTCATAAAGCAAGTCCTGAGTGACCTACAAAGAGACTTAGACTCCCACACGTTAATAATGGGAGACTTTAACACCCCACTGTCAACATTAGACAGATCAACGAGACAGAAAGTCAACAACGATACCCAGGAATTGAACTCAGCTCTGCACCAAGTGGACCTAATAGACATCTACAGAACTCTCCACCCCAAATCAACAGAATATACATTTTTTTCAGCAACACACCACACCTATTCCAAAATTGACCATATACTTGGAAGTAAACCTCTCCTCAGCAAATGTAAAAGAACAGAAATTATAACAAACTGTCTCTCAGACCACAGTGCAATCAAACTAGAACTCAGGATTAAGAATCTCACTCAAAGCCACTCAACTACATGGAAAATGAACAACCTGCTCCTGAATGACTACTGGGTACATAAAGAAATGAAAGCAGAAATAAAGATGTTCTTTGAAACCAATGGAACAGAGACACAACGTACCAGAATCTCTGGGACACATTCAAAGCAGTGTGTAGAGGGAAATTTATAGCACTAAATGCCCACAAGAGAAAGCAGGAAAGATCCAAAATTGACACCCTAACATCACAATTAAAAGAACTAGAAAAGCAAGAGCAAACACATTCAAAAGCTAGCAGAAGGCAAGAAATAACTAAAATCAGAGCAGAACTGAAGGAAATAGAGACACAAAAAACCCTTCAAAAAATTAACGAATCCAGGAGCTGGTTTTTTGAAAGGATCAACAAAATTGATAGACCGCTAGCAAGACTAATAAAGAAAAAAAGAGAGAAGAATCAAATAGACGCAATAAAAAATGATAAAGGGGATATCACCACCGATCCCACAGAAATACAAACTAGCATCAGAGAATAGTACAAACACCTCTATGCAAATAAACTAAAAAATCTAGAAGAAATGGATAAATTCCTCGACACATACACTCTGCCAAGACAAAACCAGGAAGAAGTTGAATCTCTGAATAGACCAATAACAGGCTCTGAAATTGTGGCAATAATCAATAGTTTACCAACGAAAAAGAGTCCAGGACCAGATGGATTCACAGTTGAATTCTACCAGAGGTACAAGGAGGAACTGGTACCATTCCTTCTGAAACTATTCCAATCAATAGAAAAAGAGGGAATCCTCCCTAACTCATTTTATGAGGCCAGCATCATCCTGATACCAAAGCCGGGCAGAGACACAACCAAAAAAGAATTTTAGACCAATATCCTTGATGAACATTGATGCAAAAATCCTCAATAAAATACTGGCAAACGGAATCCAGCAGCACATCAAAGAGCTTATCCACCATGATCAAGTGGGCTTCATCCCTGGGATGCAAATCTGGTTCAATATACACAAATGAATAAATGTAATCCAGCATATAAACAGAACCAAAGACAAAAACCACATGATTATCTCAATAGACACAGAAAAGGCCTTTGACAAAATTCAACAACCCTTCATGCTAAAAACTCTCAATAAATTATGTATTGATGGGACGTATCTCAAAATAATAAGAGCTATCTATGACAAACCCACAGCCAATATCATATTGAATGGGCAAAAACGGGAAGCATTCCCTTTGAAAACTGGCACAAGACAGGGATGCCCTCTCTCACCACTCCTATTCATCAGAGTGCTGGAAGTTCTGGCCAGGGCAATTACGCAGGAGAAGGAAATAAAGGGTATTCAATTAGGAAAAGAGGAAATCAAATTGTCCCTGTTTGCAGACGACATGATTGTATATCTAGAAAACCCCGTTGTCTCAGCCCAAAATCTCCTTAAGCTGATAAGCAACTTCAGCAAAATCTCAGGATACAAAATTAATGTACAAAAATCACAACCATTCTTATACACCAATAACAGACAGACAGCCAAATCATGAGTGAACTCCCATTCACAATTGCTTCAAAGATAATAAAATACCTAGGAATCCAACTTACAAGGGACGTGAAGGAACTCTTCAAGGAGAACTACAAACCACTGCTCAAGGAAATAAAAGAGGATACAAACAAATGGAAGAACATTCCATGCTCATGGGTAGGAAGAATCAATATCATGAAAATGGCCATACTGCCCAAGGTAATTTACAGATTCAATGCCATCCCCATCAAGCTACCAATGACTTTCTTCACAGAATTGGAAAAAAACTACTTTAAAGTTCACATGGAACCAAAAAAGAGCCCTCATCGCCAAGTCAATCCTGAGTCAAAAGAACAAAGCTGGAGGCACCACACTACCTGACTTCAAACTATACTAAAAGGCTACAGTAACCAAAACAGCATGGTACTGGTACCAAAACAGAGAGATACATCAGTGGAACAGAACATAGCCCTCAGAAATAACACCGCATATCTACAACTATCTGATCTTTGACAAACCTGAGAAAAACAAGCAATGGGGAAAGTATTCCCTATTTAATAAATGGTGCTGGGAAAACTGGCTAGCCATATGTAGAAAGCTGAAACTGGATCCCTTCCTTACACCTTATACAAAAATCAATTCAAGATGGATTAAAGACTTAAACGTTAGACCTAAAACCATAAAAACCCTAGAAGAAAACCTAGGCATTACCATTCAGGACATACGCATGGGCAAGGACTTCATGTCTAAAACACCAAAAGCAATGGCAACAAAAGCCAAAATTGACAAATGGGATCTAATTAAACTAAAGAGCTGCTGCACAGCAAAAGAAACTACCATCAGAGTGAACAGGCAACCTACAAAATGGGAGAAAATCTTCACAACCCACTCATCTGACAAAGGGCTAGTATCCAGAATCTACAATGAACTCAAACAAATTTACAAGAAAAAAACAAACAACTCCATCAAAAAGTGGGCAAAGGACATGAACAGACACTTCTCAAAAGAAGACATTTATGCAGCCAAAAAACACATGAAAAAATGCTCACCATCACTGGCTATCAGAGAAATGCAAATCAAAACCACAATGAGATACCATCTCACACCAGTTAGAATGGCAATCATTAAAAAGTCAGGAAACAACAGGTGCTGGAGAGGATGTGGAGAAATAGGAACACTTTTACACTGTTGGTGGGACTGTAAACTAGTTCAATCATTGTGAAAGTCAGTGTGGCAATTCTCAGGGATCTAGAACTAGAAATACCATTTGACCCAGCCATCCCATTACTGGGTATATACCCAAAGGGCTATAAATCATGCTGCTATAAAGACACATGCACACATATGTTTATTGCAGCATTATTCACAATAGCAAAGACTTGGAACCAACCCAAGTGTCCAACAATGATAGACTGGATTAAGAAAATGTGGCACATATACAGCATGGAATACTATGCAGCCATAAAAAATGATGAGTTCATGTCCTTTGTAGGGACATGGATGAAATTGGAAATCATCATTCTCAGTAAACTATCGCAAGAACAAAAAACCAAACACCGCATATTCTCACTCATAGGTGGGAACTGAAAAATGAGAACACATGGACACAGGAAGGGGAACATCACACTCTGGGGACTGTTGTGGGGTGGGGGGAGGGGGGAGGGATAGCACTGAGAGATATACCTAAGGTTAGATGACGAGTTAGTGGGTGCAGTGCACCAGCATGGCACATGTGTACATATGTAACTAACCTGCACATTGTGCACAGGTACCCTAAAACTTAAAGTATATATATAAAAAAAAGTATTGCCTCGTGGGTAACCACTGTTACCCGGTGGGTAATAAGTATTGCCTCATGGGTAAAGACTGTTACTGGGTGTAAAATAACTATTGCCTCTTGGGTAACCACTGTCACCCGGTGAATAATAAGTATTGCCTCATGAGTAACCACTGTTACCCGGTGGATAATAAGTATTGCCTCATGGGTAACCGATGTTACCCAGTGGATAATAAGTATTGCGTCGTGGGTAACCGCTGTTACCCAGTGGATAATAAGTATTGCCTCGTGGGTCACTACTGTTACCTGGTGGATAATAAATATTGCCTCGTAGGTAACTACTATTACGTAGTGGATAATAAATATTGCCTCATAGGTAATAGCTACTATTACCTAATAGATAATAATTATACTTTATATATAATATATAATTTAATAATATGTAAGAATTGTATATTATATTATTTATTATATTGTAAATATAATGTAATATCTAAATTATATATTATGATAAAAATATATTATGATTTATTATATTATGAATAAAATTTATCAAATAATACATAATAAATAATCATATATACATATATGTATATGTATATATGTATGATATGTGTATATGTATATAGGTATAATATGTATATGTATATATATGTATAATATATATGTATATGTATATATATGTATAATATATATGTATATATACTATATATGTATATTATCCACCACCACCACCAATACTTATTATCCACTGGGTAACATAATAGAATATATAATGTATGAATATTATATATTACATATAGTTATATATGATATACATATACATATACATATATAATTTTATATAATATAAATATAAATATATGATATATAATTTATAAGAGTTATATATTATATATAATATATAATACTCCATAATATATTATTTTATTTTATATTTTGTTATATATTTATTATATATGTATATATATTTGTTATATATTTACATATATCATATATTTATTGTATATTGATGTATATATTTATATTTGATATATATTTATATGTAATAAATGTAAAATAAATACATAGTATATATAATATATAATATATAATAAATACATTATATATAAATATATATATAAATTATATAATATATAATTGTAGATAATATATTATATAATAATATATTATAAAATTATATATTATATAATATATAATTATATAATAATGTATTATAAAATTATATATTATTATGTAATATATAATTATATAATAATGTATTACAAAATTATATATTATATAATATATATTATATAATATATTATAAAATTATATATTATGATATAATATATAATTATATAATAATATATTATAAAATTATATATTATGATATAATATATAATTATATAATAATATATTATAAAATTATATATTATCATATAATATGTAATTATATAATATATTATAAAATCATATATTATATAATGATATATAATTATATAATTATATATTATATAATTTTATGTAATACAATATCATATTGTATATTATTATATACTAATATATATTATATGATATTTTTATATAATTATATATTATATATTATATATTTTTATATAATATATAATAATATATATTATATGATATTATATAATGTAATATTTTATTATATAATTGCATTATTATTTTATATTTTATGTTTTTTATAATTTATCTTTTATGTATTTTATATATTTTACATTATAGTTTATATAATTTATATTTTATATATTATTTTATATATTTGGTATTATATTTTATATAATTTATATGATTATATTTTATTATATATAAATATGTATATTACAGTATATATATAAATATATGTAACATATAATATATAATATATAAGAATGTTATATAGTATTATATTGTATTATAAAATTCTAATGTAATAAAATATATAATTATGTGGTATTACATTTTATTATATGATTAGATTATATATACTATATAATATATTATGTATTATATTATATATTATATATTATATTTTATTATATGTTATATATAATATAGTATAGTATACAATGTATATTTTTTCTTTTTTATATTTTAGTATTATTATACTTCAAGTTTTAGGGTACATGTGCACAATGTGCAGGTTAGTTACCTATATATACATGTGCCATGCTTGTGTGCTGCACCCATTGACTCGACATTTAGCATTAGGTATATCTCATAATGCTATCCCTCCCCCCCGCCCCCAGCCCACAACTGTCCCCAGAGTGTGATGTTCCCCTTCCTGTGTCCATGTGTTTTCATTGTTCAATTCCCACCTATGAGTGAGAACATGTGGCGTTTGGTTTTTTGTCCTTGCGATTGTTTACTGAGAATGATGATTTCCACTTTCTTCCATGTCCCCAGAAAGGATGTGAACTCACCATTTTTTATGGCTGCATAGTATTCCATGGTGTATATGTGCCACATTTTCTTAATCCAGTCTATCATTTTTGGACATTTGGATTGGTTCCAAGTCTGCTGTTGTGAATAGTGCCGCAATAAACATATGTGTGCATGTGTCTTTATAGCAGCATGATTTATAGCCCTTTGGGTATATACCCAGTAATGGGATGGCTGGGTCAAATGGTATTTCTAGTTCTAGATCCCTGAGGAATCGCCACACTGACTTCCACAATGATTGAACTAGTTTACAGTCCCACCAACAGTGTAAAAGTGTTCCTATTTTTCCACATCCTCTCCAGCACCTGTTGTTTCCTGACTTTTTAATGATTGCCATTCTAACTGGTGTGAGATGGTATCTCATTGTGGTTTTGATTTGCATTTCTCTGATGGCCAGTGATGGTGAGCATTTTTTCATGTGTTTTTTGGCTGCATAAATGTCTTCTTTTGAGAAGTGTCTGTTCATGTCCTTTGCCCACTTTTTGATGGAGTTGTTTGTTTTTTTCTTGTAAATTTGTTTGAGTTCATTGTAGATTCTGGATACTAGCCCTTTGTCAGATGAGTGGGTTGTGAAGATTTTCTCCCATTTTGTAGGTTGCCTGTTCACTCTGATGGTAGTTTCTTTTGCTGTGCAGCAGCTCTTTAGTTTAGTTAGATCCCACTTGTCAATTTTGGCTTTTGTTGCCATTGCTTTTGGTGTTTTAGACATGAAGTCCTTGCCCATGCCTATGTCCTGAATGGTATTGCCTAGGTTTTCTTCTAGGGTTTTTATGGTTTTAGGTCTAACGTTTAAGTCTTTAATCCATCTTGAATTGATTTTTGTATAAGGTGTAAGGAAGGGATCCAGTTTCAGCTTTCTACATATGGCTAGCCAGTTTTCCTAGCACCATTTATTAAATAGGGAATCCTTTCCCCATTGCTTGTTTTTCTCAGGTTTGTCAAAGATCAGATAGTTGTAGATATGCGGCGTTATTTCTGAGGGCTCTGTTCTGTTCCATTGATGTATATCTCTGTTTTGGTACCAGTACCATGCTGTTTTGGTTACTGTAGCCTTGTAGTATAGTTTGAAGTCAGGTAGCGTGATGCCTCCAGCTTTGTTCTTTTGGCTTAGGATTAACTTGGTGATGAGGGCTCTTTTTTGGTTCCATATGAACTTTAAAGTAGTTTTTTCCAATTCTGTGAAGAAAGTCATTGGTAGCTTGATGGGGATGGCATTGAGTCTATAAATTACCTTGGGTAGTATGGCCATTTTCACGATATTGATTCTTCCTACCCATGAGCATGGAATGTTCTTCCATTTGTTTGTATCCTCTTTTATTTCCTTGAGCAGTGGTTTGTAGTTCTCCTTGAAGAGTTCCTTCACGTCCCTTGTAAGTTGGATTCCTAGGTATTTTATTATCTTTGAAGCAATTGTGAATGGGAGTTCACTCATGATTTGGCTGTCTGTCTGTTATTGGTGTATAAGAATGGTTGTGATTTTTGTACATTGATTTTGTATCCTGAGACTTTGCTGAAGTTGCTTATCAGCTTAAGGAGATTTTGGGCTGAGACAACGGGGTTTTCTAGATATACAATCATGTCGTCTGCAAACAGGGACAATTTGATTTCCTCTTTTCCTAATTGAATACCCTTTATTTCCTTCTCCTGCGTAATTGCCCTGGCCAGAACTTCCAGCACTCTGATGAATAGGAGTGGTGAGAGAGGGCATCCTTGTCTTGTGCCAGTTTTCAAAGGGAATGCTTCCCGTTTTTGCCCATTCAGTATGATATTGGTTGTGGGTTTGTCATAGATAGCTCTTATTATTTTGAGATATGTCCCATCAATACCTAATTTATTGAGAGTTTTTAGCCTGAAGTATTGTTGAATTTTGTCAAAGGCCTTTTCTGCGTCTATTGAGATAATCATGTGGTTTTTGTCTTTGTTTCTGTTTATATGCTGGATTACATTTATTGATTTGCGTATATTGAACCAGCCTTGCATCCCAGGGATGAAGCCCACTTGATCATGGTGGATAAGCTCTTTGATGTGTTGCTATATTCGTTTTGCCAGTATTTTATCAAGAATTTTTGCATCAATGTTCATCAAGGATATGGGTTTAAATTCTCTTTTTTGGTTGTATCTCTGCCTGGCTTTTGTATCAGGATGATGCTGGCCTCATAAAATGAGTTACGGAGGATTCCCTCTTTTTCTATTGATTGGAATAGTTTCAGAAGGAATGGTACCAGTTCCTCCTTGTACCTCTGGTAGAATTCGACTGTGAATCCATCTGGTCCTGGACTCTTTTTCATTGGTAAACTATTGATTATTGCCACAATTTCAGAGCCTGTTATTGGTCTATTCAGAGATTCAACTTCTTCCTGGTTTAGTCTTGAGAGGGTGTATGTGTCGAGGAATTTATCCATTTCTTCTAGATTCTCTAGTTTATTTGCGTAGAGGTGTTTGTAGTATTCTCTGATGGTAGTTTGTATTTCTGTGAGATCGGTGGTGATATCCCCTTTATCATTTTTTATTGCGTCTATTTGATTCTTCTCTCTTTTTTTCTTTATTAGTCTTGCTAGCGGTCTATCAATTTTGTTGATCCTTTCAAAAAACCAGCTCCTGAATTCGTTAATTTTTTGAAGGGTTTTTTGTGTTTCTATTTCCTTCAGTTCTGCTCTGATTTTAGTTATTTCTTGCCTTCTGCTAGCTTTTGAATGTGTTTGCTCTTGCTTTTCTAGTTCTTTTAATTGTGATGTTAGGGTGTCAATTTTGGATCTTTCCTGCTTTCTCTTGTGGGCATTTAATGCCATAAATTTCCCTCTACACACTGCTTTGAATGTGTCCCAGAGATTCTGGTACATTGTGTCTTTGTTCTCATTGGTTTCAAAGAACATCTTTATTTCTGTCTTCATTTCGTTATGTACCCAGTAGTCATTCAGGAGCAGGTTGTTCAGTTTCCATGTAGTTGAGTAGTTTTGAGTGAGTTTCTTAATCCTGAGTTCTAGTTTGATTGCACTGTGGTCTGAGAGACAGTTTGTTATAATTTCTGTTCTTTTACATTTTCTGAGGAGAGCTTTACTTCCAAGTATGTGGTCAATTTTGGAATAGGTGTGGTGTGTTGCTGAAAAAAATGTATATTCTGTTGATTTGGGGTGGAGAGTTCTGTAGATGTCTATTAGGTCCACTTGGTGCAGAGCTGAGTTCAATTCCTGGGTATCGTTGTTGACTTTCTGTCTTGTTGATCTGTCTAATGTTGACAGTGGGGTGTTAAAGTCTCCCATTATTAACGTGTGGGAGTCTAAGTCTCTTTGTAGGTCACTCAGGACTTGCTTTATGAATCTAGGTGCTCCTGTATTGGGTCCATATATATTTAGGATAGTTAGCTCTTCTTGTTGAGTTGATCCCTTTACCATTAAGTAATGGCCTTCTTTGTCTCTTTTGATCTTTGTTGGTTTAAAATCTGTTTTATCAGAGACTAGGATTGCAACCCCTGCCTTTTTTTGTTTTCCATTTGCTTGGTAGATCTTCCTCCTTCCTTTTATTTTGAGCCCATGTGTGTCTCTGCCTGTGAGATGGGTTTCCTGAATACAGCACACTGATGGGTCTTGACTCTTTATCCAATTTGCCAGTCTGTGTCTTTTAATTGGAGCATTTAGTCCATTTACATTTAAAGTTAATATTGTTATGTGTGAATTTGATCCTGTCATTATGATGTTAAGTGGTTATTTTGCTCGTTAGTTGATACAGTTTCTTCCTAGTCTCAATGGTCTTTACATTTTGGCATGATTTTGCAGCGGCTGGTACCGGTTGTTCCTTTCCATGTTCAGTGCTTCCTTCAGGAGCTCTTTTAGGGCAGACCTGGTGGTGACAAAATCTCTCAGCATTTGCTTGTCTGTAAAGTATTGTATTTGTCTTTCACTTATGAAGCTTAGTTTGTCTGGATATGAAATTCTGGGTTGAAAATTCTTTTCTTTAAGAATGTTGAATATTGGCCCCCACTCTCTTCTGGCTTGTAGAGTTTCTGCCAAGATATCTGTTGTTAGTCTGATGGGCTTCCCTTTGAGGGTAACCCGACCTTTCTCTCTGGCTGCCCTTAACATTTTTTCCTTCATTTCAACTTTGGTGAATCTGACAATTATGTGTCTTGGAGTTGCTCTTCTCAAGGAGTATCTTTGTGGCGTTCTCTGTATTTCCTGAATCTGAATGTTGGCCTGCCTTGCTAGATTGGGGAAGTTCTCCTGGATAATATCCTGCAGAGTGTTTTCCAACTTGGTTCCATTCACCCCGTCACTTTCAGGTCCACCAATGAGACGTAGATTTGTTCTTGTCACATAGTCCCATATTTCTCGGAGGCTTTGTTCATTTCTTTTTATTCTTTTTTTCTCTAAACTTCCCTTCTCACTTCATTTCATTCATTTCATCTTTCATCACTGATACACTTTCTTCCAGTTGATCGCATCAGCTCCTGAGGCTTCTGCATTCTTCCTGTAGTTCTCGAGCCTTGGTTTTCAGCTCCATCAGCTCCTTTAAGCACTTCTCTGTATTGGTTATTCTAGTTATCCATTCGTCTAAATTTTTTCAAGGTTTTTAACTTCTTTGCCTTCGGTTTGAATTTCCTCCTGTAGCTCAGAGTAGTTTGATTATCTGAATCCTTCTTCTCTCAACTCATCAAAGTCATTCTCCGTCCAGCTTTGTTCCATTGCTGGTGAGGAACTGCGTTCCTTTGGAGGAGGAGAGGTGCTCTGCTTTTTAGAGTTTCCCGTTTTTCTGCTCTGTTTTTTCCCCATCTTTGTGGTTTTATCTACTTTTGGTCTTTGATGATGGTGATGTACAGATGGGTTTTTGGTGTGGATGTCCTTTCTGTTTGTTAGTTTTCTTTCTAACAGACAGGACCATCAGCTGCAGGTCTGTTGGTGTTTGCTAGAAGACTACTCCAGACCCTGTTTGCCTGGGTAACAGCAGCAGTGTCTGCAGAACAGTGGATTTTTGTGAACCGTGAATGCTGCTGTCTGATTGTTCCTCTGGAAGTTTTGTCTCAGTGGAGTACCCAGCCGTGTGAGGTGTCAGTCTGCCCCTACTGGGGGGTGCCTCCCAGTTAGGCTGCTTGGGGGTCAAGGGTCAGAGACCCACTTGAGGAGGCAGTCTGCCCATTTTCAGATCTCCAGCTGTGAGCTGGGAGAACCACTGCTCTCTTCGAAGCTGTCAGACTGGGACATTCAAGTCTGCAGAGGTTACTGCTGTCTTTTTGTTTGTCTGTGCCCTGCCCCCAGAGGTGGAGCCTACAGAGGCAGGCAGGCCTCCTTGAGCTCTGGTGGGCTCCACCCAGTTTGAGCTTCCCGGCTGCTTTGTTTACCTAAGCAAGCCTGGGCAATGGCGGGTGCCCCTCCCCCAGCCTCACTGCCGCCTTGCAGTTTGATCTCAGACTGCTGTGCTAGCAATCAGCGAGACTCTGTGGGCGTAGGACCCTCCGAGCCAGGTGCAGGATATAATCTCCTTGTGCGCCGTTCCTTAAGCCCGTCGGAAAAGTGCAGTATTAAGGTGGGAGTGACCCAATTTTCCAGGTGCCATCTGTTACCCCTTTCTTTGATTAGGAAAGGGAACTCCCTGACCCCTTGCACTTCCTGAGTGAGGCAATGCCACGCTCTGCTTTGGCTCATGCACGCTGCACTGCACCCACTGTCCTGTGCCCACTGTCTGGCACTCCCTAGAGATGCAGAAATCAGCCGTCTTCTGCATTGTTCAGGCTGGGAGTTGTAGACCGGAGCTGTTCCTATTCGGCCATCTTGGCTGCCCCACCTATGTAGCATATTACATATAATTTATTTATATATAATTTACTTGTATTATATATGTAATATATTGTATCTATTCTATAATATATTCTATAATATATACTATAATATAATATATAATATTTTGTATTATATTAAATATAAAATAGGATATTTTATATTATATTAAATATAAAATAGGATATTTTATATTATATTAAATATAAAATAGGATATTTTACATTAAATATAAAATAGGATATTTTACATTAAATATAAAATAGGATGTTTTATATTATATTCAATATAAAATAGGATGTTTTATATTATATTCAATATAAAATATGTTTTATATTATATTCAATATAAAATATGATGTTTTATATTATATTCAATATAAAATATATTTTATATTATATTCAATATAAAATATGATATTTTATATTATATTCAATATAAAATATGATATTTTATATTATATTAAATATAAAATATGATATTTTATATTATATTAAATATAAAATATGATATTTTATATTATATTAAATATAAAATATGATATTTTCTTTATATTAAATATAAAATATATTTTATATTATATTAAATATAAAATATATTTTATATTATATTAAATATAAAATATAATATATTTTATATTATATTAAATATAAAATATAATATATTTTATATTATATTAAATATAACATAATAGTTTGTATTAAATATATTATATATAATATGTTATATAATGTAATAATATAATATAATTATATTATTTTATAATATATAATTTATTTAAAATATAATATAATATAATGTAATATAATATATGATTATATATTGTATTATGTTATATGTAATATATTATATATATGATATATCAATAATATATATAAACAATTTATATATTATATATAATTTATATATATTATATTTTAAAATGTAATTTATATATATAAATTATATATTATAAAATATAAAATATATAGTATATAATATATAATACATTATTTTGTTCATTTTAAATTTATATATATTTATATATTATATGTTTATATTGTATCCATATATAAATGTAGCATATATATGCTACTGTTTCTTTATCCACTCATGTGTTCGTCAGTTGTGAATTGTGCTGCAATATATATTCACGTGCAGATGTCTTTTGATGTGACTTCTTTTCCTCTGGGTATACACCAAGTAGTGGGATTGCTGCATTCAATGGTAGATCTAATTATAGTTATTTGAGAAACCTCCATACTATTTACACAGAGGTTGTACTAATTTACACTCCCACCCACAATGTATAAGTGTTCCCTTTTCACCACATCTTCACGAACATCTGTTGGTTTTTTACTTTTTAATAATGGCCATTCTGACTAGGGTAAGGTGGTATCTCATTATGCTTTTAATTTCCATTTCCCTGATGATTAGTGATACTGAGTATTTTTTATATGTTTGTTGGTGTTTGTATGTCTTCTTTTGAAAAATGTGTGTCCATGTAATTTACTCACTTTATAATAGAACTATTTATTTTTTCTTCCTAATTTGTTTGAGGTCCATGTAGATTCTGGATATTAGTCATTTGTCAAATGTGTAGGTTACAAATATTTTCTCTCATTCTGTAGGTTTCCTGTTTTCTCTGTTATTTGTTTTGCTGTGCAAAAGGAAAAAGGCAGTAGAACACATAGAGCAAGAATTAGAATTAAGTGTAATCAACATCATTGGAGAATGATAAGGTACAAATATGCAAAATGCAAAACAGAAACAAGACATCAGAAAGAAGAACCAGTTGAAATTTCTTGGTCTGAAAAGTATAATAACTGAAATAAATAGTAGTCTGGTTCACGAGTAGAATGTATACAAAAATCAAATTGGTGAGCTGGAAGATTAGGCTGAAGAACTCTCCCAGAAATAATCAAGAAGGAATATAGAGTTGAGAAAACATGAAAGACAAGTTTAAAAATATGGAGGAAAGAAATAATAATATCACTATCTATATTTTAAAAATTCCAGAAAGGTAGTGTAAAAAATCCAGTGAAAAGTGGAGAAGCAATACGTTATTTTCAAGTACACGTGAAACCCAAAAATAGACCACATACTGAGTCACAAAGGAAATCTCAGCAACTTTCAAATTCATCATTTAAATGTAAATTGCAATGAAATTGCAAAATATTTGACAATGAATAACAATGAAAGTACTTTATATCAAACATTAGGGAATGCCACCAAATTATATTGAGAGGGAAATATGTAACTGTACATGCAGCTATTAAATAACAGTGAAAATTAAGACTAAATGTGCTAGGTGTCCAAGTCAAGAATAGGAAGAGAATAGCACAGTAAACCTGGAAAAAGTAGAATTCAAGAAATCACAAATGGAAAAGATACTAATAGGAGGTAAAACAAAGAAACAATAGAGATGATCAACAGAATAAAACCTAACTCTTAGAGCACACTGAAAGTGGGCAACTTTCTAGTCAATTTGATCAAGGGGAAAAGAAAATACAGAAGCAATTAATTTTCAAAATGAAAAAGGGTATATCACATCTGACACCAGGAAGATTTTTTAAAGATTATTTGGGGAATAAAACAGGATACACATCTGAATTGGTGTTCTCATGAAAGAACACTAGAGTAACTTTATGCCAACACATTTGCAAAGTTTGACACAGAGGACATATTTTTGTGGTATATAACAACACAAGTGATGAGAAGAGAAATTTTAAAAACCCAAATAAAAAAGTAATTATTCTCTGCATAGTTATTTCTTTCCAAAGAATACAGCATGGAAAAGGAGAAAGATTAACTTCCAAAGTGGAAAAGCCTGGCAAACACTACCTCAGCTAGATGATCAAGATCAACACTAGCAGTGAAAATTGTAATGTGTACCCTTGATATGATGTGATGAAAATGGCATTTTACTTCTGTGGTCCTTCTCCCCCAGTTAAAAAAACCCGGTCTAACAATGAGAAAAACACCAGATAATTCCCAATTGAGGGATACTGTTTATAAAATACCTGACCATGAGCAGTGGTTTGTAGTTCTCCACATGTGCAGAACATAGATATACACGTACCATGGTGGTTTGCTGCACTCATCATCCCATCATCTACAGTAGGTATTTCTCCTAATGCTATCCCTCCCCACTCCCCCCAGCCCCCGACAGGCCCAGGTGTGTGATTTTCCCCTCCCTGTGTCCATGTGTTCTCATTGTTCAACTCCCACTTATGAGTGACAACATGCAGTATTTGGTTTGTGTTAGTTTGCTGAGAATGATGGTTTCCAGCTTCATCCATGTCCCTGCAAAGGACACGAACTCATCCTTTTGATGGCTGCATGGTATTCCATGGTGTACATGTGCCACATCTTCTTTATCCAGTCTATTATTGATGGACATTTGGGTTGGTTCCAAGTCTTTGCTATTGTGAATAGTACTGCAATATACATACGTGTGCATGTGTCTTTATAGTAGAATGGTTTATATTCCTTTGGGTATATACCCAGTACTGGGCTTGCTGGGTCAAATGGCATTTCTAGTTCTA
This sequence comes from Pan paniscus, assembly GCF_029289425.2. Taxonomy (NCBI): domain Eukaryota; kingdom Metazoa; phylum Chordata; class Mammalia; order Primates; family Hominidae; genus Pan; species Pan paniscus. The sequence goes on from NC_073258.2 coordinate 115,373,847, forward strand.
GATCCTTGAGGAATCGCCACACTGTCTTCCACAATGGTTGAACTAATTTACACTCCCACCAACAGTGTAAAATAATTCCTACTTCTCCACATGCTCTCCAGCATCGGTTGTTTCCTGACATTTTAATGATCGCCATTCTAACTGACATGAGATCGTGGTTTTGTGGTTTTGATTTGCATTTCTCTAATGACCAGTGATGATGAGCATTTTTTAATGTTTGTTGGCTGCATAAATGTCTTCTTTTGAGAAGTGTCCATTCATATCCTTTGCCCACCTTTTGATGGGGTTGTTTGTTTTTTTCTTGTAAATTTAATTTCTTTGTAGATTCTGGATATTAGCCCTTTGTCAGATGGATAGATTGCAAAAATTTTCTCCCATTCTGTAGGTTGCCTGTTCACTCTGATGATAGTTTCTTTTGCTGTGTAGAAGCTCTTTAGTTTAATTAGATCCCATTTGTCAATTTTGACTTTTGTTGCCACTGCTTTTGGTGTTTTAGTCATGAAGTCTTTGCCCATGCCTACGTCCTGAATGGTACTGCCTAGGTTTTCTTCTAGTGTTTTTATAGCTTTAGGTCTTACGTTTAAGTCTTTAATTCATCTTGAGTTACTTTTTGTATAAGGTGTAAGGAAGGGGTCCAGTTTCAGTTTTCTGTATATGGCTAGGCAGTTTCCCCAACACCATTTATTAAATATGGAATCCTTTCCCCATTGCTTGTTTTTGTCAGGTTTGTCAAAGATCAGATGGTTGTAGATGTGTGGCGTTATTTCTGAGGCCTGTGTTCTGTTCCATTGGTCTATATATCTGTTTTGGATACCAGTTCCATGCTGTTTTCATTACTGTAGCCTTGTAGTATAGTTTAAAGTCAGGTAGCATGATGCCTCCACCTTTGTTCTTTTTGCTTAAGATTGTCTTGGCTATATGGGCTCTTTTTTGGTACCATATGAAACTTAAACTAGTTTTTTTAAAAATAATTCTGTGAAGAAAGTCTATGGTAGCTTGATGGGGATAGCAGTGAATCTATAAATTACTTTAGGCAGGATGGCCACTTTCATGATATTAATTCTTCCTATTCATGAGCATGGAGTGTTTTTCCATTTTTTTGTGTCCTCTCTTATTTTCTTGAGCAGTGATTTGTAGTTCCCCTTGAAGAGGTCCTTCATATCCCTTTTAAGTTGTATTGCTAGGCATTTTATTCTCTTTGTAGCAATTGTGAATGGGAGTTCACTAATGTTTTGGCTGTCTATTATTGGTGTATAAGAATGCTTGGGATTTTTGCACATTGATTTTGTATCCTGAGACTTTGCTGAAGTTGCTTATCAGCTTAAGGAGATTTTGGGCTGAGATGATGGGGTTTTCTAAATATACAATCATGGCATCTGCAAACAGAGACAATATGACTTCCTCTCTTCCTGTTCAAATACCCTTTATTTCTTTCTCTTGCCTGATTCCCCTGGCCAGAACTTCCAATACTGCGTTGAATAGAAGTGGTAAGAGAGGGCTTCCTTGTCTTGTGCTGGTTTTCAAAGGGAATGCTTCCAGCTTTTGCCCATTCAGTATGATATTGGCTGTGGGTTTGTCATAAATTGCTCTTATTATTTTGAGATATATTCCATCAATACCTAGTTTATTGAGAGTTTTTAGCATAAAGGAGTGTTGAATTTTATCAACTGCATTTCTAAGCAGTAATAATAACTTACTAAAAATGTAATAGAAAAATATCCTATTTGCTACTGCATGTACAACATCTAAAATTAAAATAAGATATAAAATATTTTTATGGACATTACAATATTGAAGGACATGAAAGAAGGCATGAATAAATGGAATATTATGTCATGTTTATGAACTGGAAGTTCTAATATCATAAAGATGGTAATTCCCCCTCAAATTTTATCAAATCTCTATAAGCTGATTCTAAATGTTATATGGAAGAGCAAAGGGCCAAAAATACATAACTAAATCTGCAGAGGATGAAAATAATGGAGCCCACCCTGCCAGATATCAATTTAAAAAAAAAAAACTGTAATTAAGACAGTGTAGCATTTGCATAGCTATAAACAAATTGACCACTAAGATAGAATTAAAAGCGCAGAACTCAATCTATTAATAAAAGCTTGATAAATAACAGAAATTGTCATGATATATTGATGAAAAAGCATAAACACTTAATAAATGATTATTCACACATTAAAAAAAAAACAGGCCAGGCATAGTGTTTTATGCCTGTAATCCCAGCACTTTGGGAGGCTGAGGCAGGCAGATTCCTTGAGGTCAGGAGTTCAAAACCAGCCTGGCCAACATGGTGAAACCCCATCTTTACTAAAAATACAAAAATTAGCTGGGCGTGATGGCGTGCACTTATCATCTCAGCTACACAGAGGCTGAGGCAGGAGAATCACTTGAACCTGAGAGGCAGAAGCTGCAGTGAGCTGAGATCATGCCACTGCACTCCAGCCTGGGTGACAGAGTGAGACTCCATCTCGAAAATAAATAAGTAAAAATAAAAAAACCCAGTCCCCAAAAGATTCCCTATACCACATCATGCATGCCTCTGCAAATTCCAGGTAGATTAATCTGAATGTGAAAAGGCAAACTTTAAAATTTCAGGAGAAAATGGAAAATGATGTATTTTCTGGAGAATAAAAGGATTTCTGAAAGACAAAGAAAAACCAAAAACAAAAACATAAATGATAGAAGAAAATGTTGATAAATTTAACTATATTAAATTTTTGAATTTCAGTGCAATAAAAGATACCCTAAAACAAGTTAAAATGCAAGGCATAAGCTATGTCCAATTAATAAAATGAACAATGTATTTGTGTCCAAAGTTAGCAAAGAACTCCTCCAAAGTAAAGGGAAAGAAAACCCAAAAGAAAAATGAAGAAAAGACATGAATAAAGAATTCATGTAAAGTGATATTTGAATGACTAATATGTATATGTGGAAATATTCAATGTTACTAATTATAAAATAAGTGAGAATTCAAATCACAGTGACAGATGTCATGTTCATTAGATAGGCCAAATTTAAGAGTATAAAAATTATAATTTATTGATAAGTATTTGGCATAATGGGCTCTTCTATCCTTCTGCTATGAGAGTCATTTTGGCAGAAAATTTTGGCAACATCTAGTAAAATTAAATATGTATATAGCCTTTGACTCAGCATTTATATCTATTGGTTAGTACTTCAGAGAAAAATCTCCTGATTTTGCTAGGTTAAATGCAGATATGATATGATCTGCAAATAATGACAACTTGTGACTTCCCTTCAACTTCTTTTATTTCTTAATATGTTTTCTCATTTTTATGTGCTGGCCTGAGGTAATAGTGGTAACTTTGTCATTTCTATATCTTAAACTAACTATGTCTAAAGTTTCTCTGTTAAGTGTAATCACTGCTATGGAATTTCAGCAGATAGCCTTTTAAAAATATAAGGGCTCTATTCTACTTCTAGTTTTTCAAGAATTTTTTTCATAAATATTATGTATATTTATATTACAAATAAATATAAATAACTTAATCAAGTTCTTTTCTGTATCTATTAAAATAAGTGTTAATTTTTATCCTTAAGTCCTTAGGTGGTATTTCAGTGAATTACATTTATAAATTTTTCTGTTATGAAAACATTCTTGTATTCTTGAGGTGAATCTCATTTCATCATGAGGTTAAGATCACTTAACTTTATTAGAACAATGTAATTTTTTAAAAAACCTGAATTATAAAAGTGAGTTATCATAAGTCAAATATAGTTGCTATTCATTTCAATAAGAAAATATGTTACATATTCTCAGCATCAAAATAACAAGTATTTTTACTATAACACCACCAAATACCATTAAAATAGACCCAATTACCTCAATAATTAAAAATTATTTTGAGGACACAACCTGCCAAGATAGTTTCTCTTTATTAATTACACAATATAATAAGTTTTGTCTTTTCTCATTAAAGAGTTTTCTTTTTAAGCTAGTATACACTTTAGGCTTAAGACTATGGTTACAAAGCAGGACCATATGTGATTCTCAATGTTTATCCAAAAAACAAAAAACAGAGCAAAGGAACTTGATAGAAGCAAGGCAAATGATATTATACTCACTAGAAAGTTGCCAAATAAGGAGCATGAGATTGGAGATTATCAGTGCTGTAAACCAGCACAAGAGTCCTGAAAGGAGAAGAGACACTGATGGCACACCTTCAAAGGTGAGCCATGATTGGGTCTCATCTCCTAAAGCACACCTGCTTGCAATGTGCCCTAAATCCAGAATGAACCTTGTGAACAAACATGAGCCCTCATAAGTTGAAATGGTAATATTAAATAAAACCGCTAATTACAGTGATTCTCATTACCTGAATGGATATTTATCACTGCTATATTATTCACCTTCTACATTCGTAGATTTGGGTAAGTAATGTCTCACTTAAGATTTTGAGTTTATGTTCCTAAGTTAAATGGGCCTGTAATTTTCTTTTATTGTACTGTGCTTATCAGCTTTGGTATAAAGTTTTATCAAATGAATTTTGGGTGTTCCCTTTACTTTCTAGAACAACTTATATAAGATAGAAGGAGTTCTTCCATAAAAGTTTGATAGCTGTCACTTGTAAAACTATCTAAATCTATCTAGTGCTTATTTAAAGGGGGACAAAGTCTTTACCATGTTTTATTTCCTTAATGCTCACTAACTATGTAAGTTTCCTGTTTTTTCTTAAGACAATTTTGGTATTCTCTATTTTTTGGAAATGTATCACTAACTAGGTTTTACATTTGCTGTTTAATAAATTTCTTAATATTCTCTCTTTCAGCTTCTGGATTATATATGGTTATTTATTCTCATTCTGTATTTTGTCTCTTTCTCTCAATCAGTATTTGGGAGACTTTTTTTTTTTTTTTTTTTTGAGACAGAATCTCACTCTGTCACCCAGGCTGGAGTGCAGTGGCATGATCTGGGTTCACTGCAACCTCTTCCCCCTGGGTTCAAGCAATTCTCCTGCCTCAGCCTTCTAAGTAGCTAAGATTACAGGTGCCTGCCACTGTGCATGGCTAATTTTTGTAATTTTAGTAGAGACGAGGTTTCACCATCTTGCCCAGTCTCGTCTTGAACTCCTGACCTCGTGATCCACCTGCCTTGGCCTCCCAAAGTTCTGGGATTACAGGCGTGAGCCACTGTGCCCGGCCGCCTTAACGTTTTTTTAAGAACTAGATTTTAGTTTTGTTAATATTCCCTGTGGTATATAAAACATATATTGAGTCTTTGCCCTGGTTTCTGAGACAGAGCTCCAAAAACCCTTAGAATCTCCTAATGATAGGAGTATCTTTGCCTATTTATAATGAGCCCTTTTTGAGCACATCTGAGTTTGTGCTAGCGAAGTGATTCAGGGAGGGGCCCCGAGATGACCTTAAGATGGGGGCTACTCACCAGTCTGAATTTGAAGGCATGAGAACCAGGAGAGCCAATGGTGTAGGTTCAGTTCAAAAGCTGGTAGGTTGAAGGTCTAGGAAGAGCCAATGTTTTGGTTCTACTCTGAAAACAGGACAAAAACCCATATCTCAGTGTGAAGGCATTCAGGCAGGAAGAATTCTCTCTTACTCAGTGGAGGGTCAGACTTTTGTTCTATTCAGGCTTTCACAAATTGGATGAGGCTCACCTACATTGGGGAGGACAATTTGCTTTAGTCAGTCTACTAATTTAAACGTTAATCTACCAAAAAACACTCTTATAGAAACACCCAGAGTAATGATTATCAAATATGTATACCTCATGACCCAGTCAAGTTGATACATAAAATTAATCATCATGTCTACCCTTGTCAAGTTAGCACCCATATGCATCTCCTTAAGTCATACTTAATCTCCAAATGAAGACAATGACAAGGTTGTAATTCCACCTAATATATGATACAACTATCCCGCATACAACTAAAAACTTACTAACTTCTTCTCCAGAAAAGGAGATAAAGTCCTTGAGTGATGTTTACTCTTCTTGATAGTCTATAACTTAAATACCTGATATCTTATAATTTGTATACCATAGTCAAAATGATATAATATAAAGTGAACAGTACTTAAATACTATGATACGAAGTCAATACATCTTATGTTATATGATAAGGGGATAAGAGGAAACAAAAAAAATTTGCTTTTTTATACACACAATACAAATATATTTTTATACAAAAATAATAAGGAAATACTCATGACAATTACAGTCCTTGTTTATGTAACTGGTCACATGGTTATAACTGATATTTATACTCCACTACCATTCCATATTCCTTTCGCCTTCAGCAAGCAACTCAGCTTGTCATGTTTTTTTTTTTAACTGGTGGGGTGACCCAAACCTTTACTTTTGAAGGGTGTGGACCATTAATCCTGCCTTGATTGGGTCATTTTAGTTTTCCATGGACCTTAATCATAGGGCATGGTAATACTAATGAACCACACAAAGACTTGCACATACATGTTCTTAGAAGCATTATTCTTAGTAGCAAAAAATTAGAGGAAATCTAATGTATTTTAACTGGTGAATGGATAGACACAATGTGGCATATGAACACAATGAAGTAATATTCAGCAATGAAAAGGAATGAACTACTAGTACATGTTAGCATATGGAAGGACCTCACAACTATTATGCTCAGTGAAAGAAACCAGACACAAGAGACCACATGTTGTGACTCCACTTGATTGAAATTGCCAGAAAAGGCAAAGCTATAGAGACAGAAAGCCCATCAGTGGTTGCCTGGGCAACTAGGTAAAAATCATCTTGAGATGATGAAAATTTTCTAACTTATGAAGATGGTAATACACCCCTATGAAATATAAAGTAGGTTGAGCTGGAAGAAGACTGGAGGTGGGGGTAACAGGTAGTAGGAGGAAATGATCATAGGAGTCCAAGGCCAGGTGGGGTGATGAATCCAATTGCCTTTTTTGACTCACAAAATAGCCTCCAGAATAGACTTTCTGCCTTTGGGCTAATATTTACCAACCACTTCCCATGTTCAAATGTGTACTTGAGGGTTCTGACACTCCTTTCAGTTACAATGTTTTACTAAGGCAGGGATTCTAGGGCTGGTTGGTAAATGCGTGCAGTTTGTAAGAAGCTTCAATTGTACATTTGAAATGGATGAATTATATTATATGTAAAATATGCATCCCATAGAGTTCTATTTTAAAAGGTCAATAAAGATTTCTGTTTCTACATAAAGTGTAATAAACTTCAAAAACACTGCTTCCACCCTAACAATGAGGAAAAAATCCAGGTAATATACAAAAGTGTAACTTTCTCAAATACATCATAAAGCTCAAGTAGCAAGAAGACCAAATGGCCGGAATTCTAAAGAGGAACAAGCCCTTTCAGGGAGAGATAAAATACACAAACGATTTCATCTTTGGCAGAGCACAGGAAAAAGAGGAGAGAGCATATAAAAAGGAAAGAAGAATCCTGCAAGAATAAAAATGAATTGTTAAAGGCCAAATGTGAGCTAGTGTGCTAATTTGGAATAGCTGGGATCACCAGAAAAGAGGATGTCACAATCACCCATGAGCTCTTCCCTATGATCCTCCACTGCTATTTATGAGAAAGACTCAGAGAAGACCAGGAGATTGAGAGGGTACTCCTATTTGGTGCAGGCATGAAGGAAGTAATTGGCAGCAGCTAGGGGATGGGCATAAAGCCCTGGCCTTAAGCAACAGCCTTACATCAATGGAGGAAGGGCAGGTACTGTTCTCCTTCCCCAGGAAGTGAGAAAAAATCTACGCTGCAAAGGGAGGAGGTGGAAGAATAAGACCTCTACCCCTAGGGAAGGGGCAGGAAGCTGTCTTGGACCCAGGATATATGCTGATATCAAGCAGAAATCTGCTACCATCATAAGTAGGGCAGGCAACTCCCACCCAAGACCAACCATGGATACAAGGCAGAGTGCGGTTGCCACAGGAAGGAGGAGCAAGAACTCTGGAAAGGCTCTCTCTGAGTTCCAGGTACTTGCCAAAGACAAAGGCTGGACCCGGAAAACAGAGTCTCACTACTGCCCTACCCCAAGAAACAACAGTAAAAACGGCAGGCTGCAGCTGGTGGAGGGGCAGCCTGGTAATACTGGCTAACAGAGATGGCTGAGAGCACATCAGGAAGCAGGAACACTGAGGAAAAACCCTCTTGCAACTCAGCCCCCACCCTAAGCACAAGGCAACAAAGAATTTGAAGTCTGTGGTACATTGAAGGTAATAATATAATAGCTAGCATAATGTATAGTAATATATATACAATATTACATATATTATATATAATAGAATGTGTCCGGATTTGGTTCCTTCCAGTGGGTTCTTGGTCTCGCTTACTTCAAGAATGAAGCCGTGGACCCTTGCGGTTGAGTGTTACAGTTCTTAAAGATGGTGTGTCTGGGGTTTCTTCCTTCAGATGTTCAGATGTGTCCGGAGTTTCTTCCTTGCGGTGGGTTCGTGGTCTCGCTGACTTTAGGAGTGAAGCCGCAGACCTTGTTACAGCTCGTTAAGGTGGCACGTCCGGAGTTGTTTGTTCCTCCTGGTGGGTTCGTGGTCTCGTGGTCTCGCTGGCTTCAGGAGTGAAGCTGCAAACGTTTGTGGTGAGTGTTACAGCTCATAAAGGTAGTGTGGACCCAAAGAGTAAGCAGCAGCAAGATTTATCGCAAAGAGCAAAAGAACAAACCTTCCACAGCATGGAAGAGAACCCGAAAAGATTGCCACTGCTGGCTTTGCTGGCCAGCCTTTATTCCCTTATTTGGCTCTGCCCACATCCTACTGATTGGTCCATTTTACAGAGCACTGATTGGTCCATTTTACAGACTTCTGATTGGTCCGTTTTACAGAGAGCTGATTGGTCTGTTTTTACAGAGTGTTGATTGGTGTGTTTGCAAACCTTTAGTTACACACAGAGCGCTGATTGGTGTGTTTTTACAGAGTGCTGATTGGTGTGTTTACAAACCTTTAGCTAGACACAGAGTGCTGATTGGTGCATTTACAATCCTTTAGCTAGACAGAAAAGTTCTCCAAGTCCCCACCCGACCCAGAAGCCCAGCTGGCTTCACCTCTCAATAATAGCAAAACAGAAACCATAAACAAAACAAAGAAACAAACCAAATTATTAGGGTGCTGTTAGGTTCACAGTGGCACTCCAGCTTGCTGCATCCCAGGTTGAAGTGGAACTTGAAACTCAATTGGAACTCCAAAGCATTTGTTACCCAACTGATAAAGCTATTTACTTTTTCTAAAACCTACACCAATACTTAAAATTTTTTTAATCTACTGCCTAGAGTGTTTCACACACTGGCAAATGCACTCTAGTAAGATTCAGGATGGGTGAGAGATAAGCAGGGAGAGAAGGGTCATACTGAGAGGGGCTCTGAGACCTCAGTTGAGTTAGCAGGTGAATTTGGTGCATGAGAAAGTATTTATGGACATTGAGCATCTGGAAGGGGAAATGATACCCTTAAGGCATCCCGTTCCTTCCTACCCCTTTGGAAAGGCTTCAAAGCACCAGAGCCAAAGCTCCCTGTGCCTAAGCTTGAAACTCCCTAGACTGCGATTTGTACAGTCAAAAATTCAGTGTTCAGAGTGAGATTCCAACACTTTCAGGATTTGAGATTTTGGGCAGATGTGTTAAGCTTTTAGGGTCACACAATTCTCTACTATATAATGAGGATTATGATGGAATTCATCTCTAAGGGCTGTTTTGAGGATTAAAAGAGATGGTCCATGTAAAATGCTTAACACAGTGAGTGTTGCTCGACATATGTTAACTGTTATTGTTATAATTGTCATCAGGAGGTAATAAAGTCTTGAAATCATTCTTGAAGTTAGAATTAAGAAGAGGTAATTGAAGCAAAGAATATTGTAGAGAACCTGACTTGCTGAATGAACATGAAGAGTGATAGAGCACAGTCAAGAATGGCTCTGTGTTTTGAGACTCTGGAGTTGGCAGAATAGTGGCATCTATGGCGCACAGGAATGCCTGTGTCTAGTTTATAAAAGGCAGCGCATTCAGCTAGAGCATTTTCCATTTGGTACTGCAAGCCCAGTGGTGCCAATCACTTTTTCAAGTGAAGCCAGAAATCCAGATGATTATGTAAAATCTGAAGTTTTAGTATTCTTAAAAATCTGGAGCAAACAAAAGATGACTGTGAGAAGCAAATTTGCAACCTCTGTGTGAAATCTGGGGGGTTCTGCTGATGTAGAACTCATCATTATATATTCCATTGAGCCTTGTGCCTTTTTACTCATTGAATGTATGAATTTTCAGAACAAGCGTTTTCTAAGAAGCATAAATACCAATACTGACTTGTTTTATAAGTTTCAAAGTTATAAAAGTATCTGGAGAAAGGGTTTTTAAAACAAAACATTTATTATTCTAGATTTAACAGTGTAGGACTGGAGCTGCAAAAGGCAATGTAAGCAAACATTATAAAAATGTTCTATAAGGGCTGAGCCCCAGACAATATTGTTCAAGAAAGCAGCAGCCATCTCAGTCTGTTCTTGGTACTTTTATTGTCCCTATAAGCTCAACGGTTTTGTTGTATAGACAATAAACCATCTATTTTTTTTCTCCCTTGCTCATGTGACTCTACATTTCTTTCTGCCTCCAGAAGGCAGCTTTGAAAATATTTAACCCTTGGGTGCTTGTACTCCGTATTTCATTCCCTTTTCTTGTTAGGACTACCCTTGCTTTCCCTTTTTTTTTTTTTTTTTTTTAGACAGAGTCTTGCTCTGTCACCCAGGCAGTGGCACGATCTCGGCTCACTGCAAGCTCCACCTTCTGGGTTCATGCCATTCTCCTGCCTTAGCCTCCCGAGTAGCTGGGACTACAGGCGCCCGCCACTATGCCTGGCTAACTTTTTTGTATTTTTAGTAGAGACAGGGTTTCACTGTGTTAGCCAGGATGGTCTTGATCTCCTGACCTCGTGATCTGCCCATCTCGGCCTCCCAAAGTGCTGGGATTACAGGCGTGAGCCACCGCGCCTGGCCTGTCCTGCTTTCTTTTCTACCTACCTCTAGAAAGCTCAAGATTCCAGCTTTCCTAAGCAAGGAGCAGCAATCTACATTTGTAAACTAGAGAGGAAGTTCCCATGATGTCTTGAAACATGAGTTCCAGTTAGCCAGGAGAAGGAGGCATACTTGGAAGGAAGGCATACCCGGCAGAGGGAAAAACATGCAAAGCATGAACGTAGGACAATCAAGTTATGTTTGGTAATGACAATGATACAAAGTGGTGAAGGTGTGTACAAAGAAGCAGGAGGTGAAGTTGGAAAGTAGACCCCACAGTGGCTTTCAGGATCCAATCTACAACCCTCAGCCTGGCATTGAAGTCTCTTTATCACTGAGCATTTCCAGAGTGAGATGCCTGCCTTCCACCCAGAGAAAAACACATCCAAAGCCCCTCAGGAGCTTTGAATGAAACAGAGCTGTGTTAAATACATGCTCTGCCACATTCAAGCTACCGGATCTCAGGAAAGTTGTTTAAAATCTTTGGATCCCAACTATTTTTTTTTTATTTCTTCTAAAAAAAAATGGGATACACATGCAGAATGTGCAGGTTTGTTACATAGGTATATGTGTGCCATGGTGGTTTGCTGCACCTATTGACCCATCTTCTATGTGCCCTCCCCTCACCACCCCAACCCCCAACAGGCTCTGGTGTGTGTTGTTCCCCTCTCCATGTCCATGTGTTCTCAATGTTCAACTCCCACTTATGAGTGAGAACATTTGGTGTTTGGCCCTCTGTTCCTGTGTTAGTTTGCTGAGGATGATGGCTTCCAGCTTCATCTATGTCCCTGAAAAAGACATCTCGTTCCTTTTTTATGGATGTGTAGTATTCCATGGTGTATATATACCATATTTTCTTTATCCAATCTATCACTGATGGACATTTGACTTGGTTCCGTGTCTTTGCTATTGTAAATAGTGCTGCAATAAATATATGTGTGCATGTGTCTTTATAGTAGAATGATTTATTTTCCTTTGGATATATACCCAGTAATGGGATTGCTGGGTCAAATGGTATTTCTGGTTCTAGATCCTTGAGGAATCGCTATACTGTCTTCCACAATGATTGAACTAATCTACATTCCCACCAACAGTGTAAAAGCATTCCTATTTCTCTACAGCCTTGCCAGCACCTATTGTTTCCTGACTTTTTAATAATCACCATTCTGACTGGTGTGAGATAGTATCTCATTGTGGTTTTGATTTGCATTTCTCTAATGACCAGTGATAATGAGCTTTTTTTTCTTCATATGTTTGTTTGCCACGTAAATATCTTCTTTTGAGAAGTGTCTGTTCATATCCTTTGCCTATTTTTTGATAGGATTGTTTGTTTTTTCTTGTAAATATGTTTAAGTTCCTTGTAAATGCTGGATATTAAACCTTTGTCAGATGGGTAGATTGCAAAAATTGTCTCCCATTCTGTAGGTTGCTTGTTCACTCTGATGATAGTTTCTTTTGCTGTGCAAAAACTCTTTAGTTTAATTAGATCCCATTTGTCAATTTTTGCTTTTTTTGCCATTGCTTTTGGTGTTTTAGTCATGAAGTCTTGGATCATGCCTGTGTCTTGAAGGGTATTGCCTAGGTTTTCTTCTAGGGTTTTTATGGTTTGAGGTTTTACATTTAAGTCTTTAATCCATCTTGAGTGAATTTTTGTATAAGGTGTAAGGAAAGGGTCCAGTTTCAGTTTTCTGCATATGGCTAGCCAGTTTTCCCAGCACCATTTACTGAATAGGAGATCCTTTCCCCATTGCTTGTTTTTGTCAGGTTTGAGGAAGATCAGATGGTTGTAGATGTGTGGTATTATTTCTGAGGCCTCTGTTCCGCTCCATTGGTCTATATGTCTGTTTTGGTAGCAGTACCATGCTGTTTTGGTTACTATAGCCTTGTAAAATTCAACATCTCTTCATGTTAAGAAAAACCTCTCAACAAACTAGGTATTGATGGAACACATCTCAAAATCATAAGAGTGATTTATGACAAACCCGCAGCCAATACTGAATGGGCAAAAGCTGTAAGCATTCCCTTCAAGGATGCCCTCTCTCACCACTTCTATTCTACATAGTTTTGGAACTTCTGGCTAGGGCAATCAGGCAAGAGAAAGAAATAAAGCGTATTCACATAGGAAGAGAGGAAGTCAAATTGTCTCTCTTTGCAGATGACATGATCTTATATTTAGAAAACCCCATCATCTCAGCCCCAAAACTTCTTGAACTGATAAGCAACTTCAGCAAAGTCTCAGGATACAAAAATCAATGTATAAAAATCATAAGTATTCCTTTTCACCAACAAAAGGCAAGCAGAGAGCCAAATCATGAATGAACTCCTATTCACAATTACTACAAAGAGAATAAAATACCTAGGAATACAGTTAACAAGGGATGCAAAGGACCTCTTCAAGGAGAACTACAAGCCACTACTCAAGGAAATAAGGGAGGATACAAACAAATGGAAAAGCATTCAATTCTCATGGATAGGAAGAATCAATATCGTGAAAATGACCATATTGCCCAAAGTAATTTATAGATTCAGTGCTATTCCCATCAAACTACCATTGACATTCTTCACAGAATTAGAAAAAACTATTTTAAATTTCGTATGGAATCAAAGAAGACCCTCTATAGCCAAGACAATTCTAAGCAAAAAGAACAAAGCTGGAGGCATCATGCTCCCTAGATCCCAAGTTTTTCATCTCTAAAATGGGTATCAAATGTGTTGCCTCAAAGAGATGTTGTGATAAGTTAATTGCATGAAAAATATTTATAATATACTTAATACAGTACTGATAATCAACTTCAGCAAAGTCTCAAGACCCAAAATCAATGGGCAAAAATCACAAGCACTCCTTTACACCAAAAATAGGCAAGCAGAGAGCCAAATCATGAAATTACTTATATGAAAAATATTTGTAATATACTTAATACAGTACTTGATATTTATTATAAAATACCCTTAAAATAGTAACTAGTAGTAGTAGTGTTTAAAAATATCAAATTACTGCCTGTAATCCCAGCACTTTGGGAGGCCGAGATGGGCAGATCACAAGGTCAGGAGATCGAGACCATCCTGGCTAACACGGTGAAACCCCGTCTCTACTAAAAATACAAAAAAATTAGCCAGGCGTGGTGGTGGACACCTGTAGTCCCAGCTACTCGGGAGGCTGAGGCAGGAGAATGGCATGAACCTGGGAGGCAGAGCTTGCAGTGAGCTGAGATTGCGCCACTGCACTGGAGCCTGGGTGACAGAGTGAGACTCCATCTCAAAAACAAACAAACAAACACCAAATTACTTTTAGTTCCGGATTGTACTATGCTCATCCTCAGTTACACAATTTTTCAGATGCTAGGACCTCCACATGGAGTTTCCCTGATGCCTTCTCTGTCTTTCCTACCTCTATCTCTGATTGCAGTTGATGGTTCTCTGTTTTTAGCACAGAGGTTCTTAGCCAGGGGTCCCCTTGGGAGATCTCGATATAGAATTTAGAGGAGTCTGTGAACTTAGGTGGGAAAAAGATTACATCTTTATTTTTCACTAACATCTAACTGAAGTTCAGCATTTTCTCTAATTTGAATGTAGGCAATAAAGCTCAGCAGTATTAGTGATATCCAAGATTTTTAACAATGGAAATCACAGTATTTCATATCATGCTACAATTTCTGCAGGTATCACGAAGCGCCACTTACTCTTACCACTACTTTGAAATTATAGCAATTAGGCCCACACTAGATATTGCTATTTAATGTCGTATAATAGGAAGGATGTATATTTATATATCATAATAAAAATACTTAGGAAACTGTAATTTAATATGATTGGTTTTCTTTATAATTTTTATATTTAAATTCATGCATTTAAAAACACTGTTTTGAGAAATAGTCCATAGATCATAAAAGGCTTCCTTGTACAAAGAAAAAAAGATATAAGAACCCCTGATTTAGCACTTACCATTATATTTTTCATTAATTTAGTTAAATATACTCTTTTCACTTACAAATCAGCTTCCAGCCCCAATTTTACAGACTGAGCAAAATCTCTCATAGTTTCATTTAACACCATCATCTTCTCAATCAAAGAGGAATAGAATACAGTTATTTAGCATTAGTCATAGACTATTAATGCCAAATCAGTTAGCTTATTGAACCAACTAACTTATTGCTTTCTTTAAGTTAGAATTATATTTCCTGGTCTAAGGACCTTGTCTTCCTAACATAATTTTGTTCCCTTTAAAGTAAACCCTGGAGGACTTAGCTGCAAGAGGCATCATCAATCCCGTCATAAAAAAGAAAAATCCGGATAATCTGCAAAATAACTTTCATTTAACTTATTAGAAATTGAGGTCACAGGCCAACCATCTAGCTTAAAATCTAATGAAAGGCAGAGCAGAAAGAATACAAATACTGACTCACTTTTGAAAAGGGAGCAGGGGAAGAGGATGAACTGCCATATAAACAGGTAAGAAGAATTTGGCTAAATTTTAAAAATGAATTTCTAAAGGCTGAATGTGGGCTAGTATGAGAGTATAGAATTTCCGGGAGCACAGACGTAAAGAGACTTTGCACATAAAGGGAATTTGTTCCTACCTAGTACCTCTTTGTTTTGGACCTCCACTGGGCACTCATGAGAAAGATGGGTCAGGGCAGGAGACCAGACCTCACTAATGCAGGCCTGGAGGGGGAGGGTAGCTGCCTCAAAGGGAAAGACATAAAGCTCCCTCATGCCCTTCCTCTAAGAACACTAAAGTGTTATGCTACTGGCAGAAGGGCAGCAAACTCTGTGACTTCAAGACACATATGAAGATCCCTGTGGTTGGGAAAATGGAAAAATAATAAACTGTGAACTTCTTGAGGAAGGGCAGAAAACCATCCTGGGGAGAGACAGGAAACTGTCCTGGGCCCAGACCATTAGAGATTTTCTAATGCTGTGGAGAAGAGGACAGGATCACTGAGAAGGCCTTTCCCTAACATGAACAGAAGACCTACCTAGGATTGAGGCTGATCACCAACAAAAGAGAATCTCACTTGTTCCCCCAGTAGGCTAGGCAGCACCAGGTAGAAAGCAACAGCAATCTACCATGGAAGAAGGGACAAGGGCATGAAGAGAGGCTCTTTCTGGGACATTGACATACAAGGAAGGACAAAGCTGAGGGTGAAATAGGAACACTGAGAAAAACCCTTTGTCAAAACAATACTCACCTTAAGCACCAAGTAACCAGAAAAGTTTGCAACAGAAACCTCAAACACAGCTGGACTGACTAGATTGAGTCAATGCTCCTCCCTACCTCATGGCTCAGGAGAAGATGTGTACCCATTTCTTTGCATGAATATTGTTTATGTTAGTCTATATTGTCTTAAACATTATACCTTTCAATAATAAACAAAGTATGAGATGTACAGAAAGAGAAGAAAAATAATCCATAGTAAAGAGCAAGGCAATCAATAGACTCAGAGATCACCAAATGTTGGTATTATCAGACAGAAACAGTCATCAAGATGAAGTATCGTTTTGATGGCCTTATCAGTAGAGTTGACAAGCATGAGGAAAGAATCAGTGAATGTGAGGATAGGTCAATGAAAATTATTCTATTAAACAAAAAAAGAGAAAAAAAGAGTGAAGAAAAAAAACCAGTACAGATTACCCTGGAGATGTGAAATAATATCAAGTGGTCTAACAAAAAAAGTTTGGAAAACCCCCAAATATTTTGAAATGAAACAACATACTTCTACATAACTCAAGGGACAAATAAGAAGTCACAAGAATACTAGAAAGTATTTTTAATGAAATGAATATGAAAATAATATATCAAAATATGGGGATGCAGGTAAAGCAGTGTTTGAGGAATAAGTTGTAACATTAAATACATGTATTAGAAAAGAACAAAGGTCTAAAATCAATAAACTAATCTTTCATCTTAAGAAACTGGAAAAAGAAAAACAAATTAAACCCAAAGTAAGCAGAGGAAAACAATAATGTAGATAAGAGCAAGTAATCAATGAAATTAAAAACAGAAACAAAATAAAGTAAATCAACGAAACAAAGCTAATTCTTTGTAAAGATCAATGTTACTGCTCAGGATGACTAAAAAGAGAGAAGGCACAAAGTGTCAGTTAGAAATGACAGAGGGAATATTATTACAGATATAACAGATATTAGACTGATAAGGGAATACTAAAGAATCATATCTATAAATTCTACAACTCAAAGGAAAAGAGAAAACTCCTTGAAAGACACAAACTACCAACATTCACTTAAGAAAAATAGATAACCTGAAAATTCTATAGCTTTGGGAGAAACTACATTCCTAATGAAAAATCTGCATCAGGATTTTTCATAATTCCTAATGAAAAATCAGGCCTAAATGGTTTTATTTGCAAATTTGACCAAACATAAGGAATCAATACTAACAATTCTACTGATTTTTTTCAGAAAATAGAAGCACTTTGCAATTCATTTTATGAGAAAAAGAGATTCCAAAACCCTAATTTCAAAACTAGAATTAACATAGAGGCAAACATCCTCAACAAAGTATTAGCAAATTAAATTTAGCAATTTATAAGATGGATAATATATCCTGACAAAGTGAGGCTTATCTTGGTAATAAAAGCCTTGTTCATCATTTGAAGATCAATCAATCAAAGTAATCACCATATCATTAGGCTAAAGAAGAAAAACCCTATGATAATCTCAGTATAAACAGGAAAATTATTTAACATAATTCAGCATTCTTCATAATGAAAAGTTATGGTAAACTAAAAATGGAAAGGAGTTTTCTTAACTCGATAAAGGCATTTAGGAAAATCTGTATTGATATCATGTTCAATGGTGAAAGACTGAATGCTTTGCCCCAAGATAAGGAAAAAAATCAGTAATGTTCAATCCTGCTGTTTTTATTCAGCATTATACTGGAGGTGTTAGAAAGAAATAAAATAAAAGGCATACCATTTGGATAAAGGAAAATACAACTACATATTTTCACAGCCAATATGATTATCTAAATAGAAAATTCCAAAGAATCTACATAAAATCTACCAGAACTATTTAGTGTCAGGAAGATTATAAGGTTCAAGGTTAATATAAAGTTTTTTTTAGGCCTGCCCCTTAATATAAAGTTTTATTGTTATTCTATCAATCATCAGTTTAAAATTAAAATTGATAACACAGCATGATTAAGAATGGCACAGAAAACATGAAATACTTACGTGTAAATCTAATGAAATACACAAGATCTATATACTGCAAACCATAAACCATGATGAAAGAAATCAAAGAAGACATAAATAAATGGGCTATGTTTGTGGATTGGCAGGTTCAATATGATTAGGATATTAGTTCTCCCAAAATTGATCTATAGATTCAATAAAATTCAAATCAAAATCCAGTAGGGTACTTTTTATTTAAATCAACATCTTGATTTTAAAATTTATGTTGAAAGGTAAGGGAAATAGAATAATCAATCGGTTTTGAAAAAGAAGAGCACTATTGGAGGACTCTGCAAAGTTTCTTGAGTCTGGTCCAGTGAGACAGAACACTTGTACCACAAGTCAGGCAAAGCAACTTTATTACTCAGATAGGCAACAAAGGTAAACAGAATCCTAGGATCCATGGTGAGCCAGCCTCTAAGGTTCAGGAACGCTGCCTGTTTTGTCTGCACTGTCATCATATTGCAACTGATGGACTTCAAAAGTACTCTCCTCTGAGTTTTATATCATGGGTACCATTTGGGTTGCTAAGTACAAGCATTGTAGAACATCCCATTCTGGATAGAACAAGGACAAAACCTTGATTGTTACAGACATTTCCTCTTTATCTCAGGATTTTGCATTATCTGTATATTCTTCCCAAGAAACACAAGCAAGAGGGAGAAGAACTGCATTGGCCAAGGCCACTGGTGACTTGTCCTTTTACAAACACATAGTAGTTCAATTCAAAACTTGCTAGGAAGCTATAGTAATTAAGACAGTATGGTGTCAGTGAAAAGATAGACACAGAGGTTGACAGAAAAAAAATTAAGATTCTCTGTATATACCCACATGTATATGGTCAATGGGTTTTTGATGAAGGTGCAAAGGCAATTCAATGAAGAAATTTTGTCTTTTCAAGAAATTATCCTGGTAAAAGGACCTGTGGGAGGTGGGGCAAGATGGCAGAATAGAAGGCTCCACCAATCACCACCGTCTCCACCTACCCCCGGCAAGGACACCAATTTAACAACTATCGACACAAAAAAAGCACTTTTATAAGAACCAAAAATCAGTACCTCATTTTAACTCCATATCAC
Source organism: Pan paniscus (assembly GCF_029289425.2). NCBI lineage: Eukaryota > Metazoa > Chordata > Mammalia > Primates > Hominidae > Pan > Pan paniscus. The sequence goes on from NC_073258.2 coordinate 115,393,129, forward strand.
TGAAAGAGGCACTGAAGAAGTAGGAAAAAGCAATCTTAAATTGCCAACACAACCCTACCATCAACCCCCAGCATTGGTGACATAGTGTGGAGAGTGTTTCTGTGCACTGGGGAGAGAGAGAGAGTGCACAGGAACTGTGAGGCATTGAACTCAGTGCTGCCCTGTTATAGCAGAAAGCAAAACTGGACCAAACTCAGCTGATGCCCACCCACAGAGAGAGCATTTAAACCAGCCCTAGCCAGAGGGGAATTACCCATCCGGGTTGTTGGAACTTGAGTTCCCACAAGCCTCACTGCTGCAGGCTAAAGTGCTATAGGACTCTAACTCAACTTGAAAGACAGTCTAGGCCACAAGGACTGCAACTTTTAGATGAGCTGCTACTAGTGCTGAACTTGGCCCAGAGTCAGTGGACTGGGGAGCACACAACTTTCTGAGACACCAGCTGCGGTGGCTAAGGGAGTGCTGGCATCACCCCTCCCCTAATTCCAGGCTGCACAGCTCACAGCTCCAAAAGAAACCCCTTCCTTTGCTTGAGGGGAGGAGAGGGAAGAGTGGTGAGGACTTTGTCTTCCATTTAGGATACCAGCTCAGTCACAGCAGGATAGGGTATGGGTCAGAGTTGTGAGGCTGCCGTTCCAGGCCCTAGCTCCCGAATGACATTTCTGGATGCATCTTGGGTCAGAAGGGAACCTGCTGCCTCGAAGGAAAGGACCCAGTCCTGGCAGCAGTTATCACCTGCTATCTGCAGAGCGCTTGGGCCTTGAATAACCAGCAGCAATATCCAGGTACTATATTGAGGGCCTTGGGTGAGACTATGAGACTTGCTCTCTATAAGTACCAGCTCAGCCACAATGGAGGAGAGCAACAAGCAGCCTCTTGAGATCCCTGATTCCAGCACTTGTCTCTTATACGGCATTTCTGGACCTGCTCTGCACTAGACAGGAGCCCATTGCCCTGAAGGGTCAGTACCAGGCCAGGCATCATTCACCAAAGGCTGACTGAAGAGCCCTTGGGCCTTAAGGGAACATTGATGGTAGTCTGGCCGTACTCCCTGTGGGCCTGTGACAGCAGCCACAGGTTGAAGTGCCTCTTACTTTGGAAAGGGGAAGGGAAAAGAGGGGAGGACTGTGTCTTGTGGTTTCAGTGCTAACTCAGCCGCAGTACAGTAGAACCATTAATATCCATTGTAGCCTCAATGCTCTGCCTAGGCTGCTCTTGTAGCCTGCCAATGTCTGGATTGATGGGCCCTCTTCCTGTTCATGAGTTAGGACTAAATGGTTGCAGGTAACAAAAAACGGGTGTGGGTTTATGTAAAATAAAATGGGGATTGTCTTAGAAGGACATGGTGGTGTCTAATGGAAGCCAAGAGCATGAGTGTCCTACCCTTCAGTAGGGGTGTAAACTGGGAGCTGTAAGGTCACCAGACCCCTTCACCATCTCCTGTCTATCTCTATCTATCATCTCTATCTATCATCTATCTATCTATCTATCTATCTATCTATCTATCTATCTATCTATCTATCTATCTATCTATCATCTATCCATCCATCTATCATCTATTTATCATCTATCATCTATCTATCTATCTATCTATCTATCTATCTATCTATCTATCTATCTAATCTACCTACCTATGTATTGGCGAACTCAATAATAATAAGCAACCCAAGTAAAAAATGGCCAAAATTTAAACATTTCATCCAGAAAAGATATGGAGATGGTAAATGAGCATATAAAAAGATGCTCAGCATAATCTGTCATTAGGGAAATAAAAATAAAATCACAGTGAGACACTATTACACACCTCTTAGAAAGTCAACTTTGGCACATTGCTGATGGAGTGCAAAAATGGTGCAGACACTTCAAAGCAGTTTGACAGTTTCTTATAATGTTAAAACAGACTTACCACACAGCAACGCCACACCAGAGAAATGAAAACTTACGTTCACACAAAAGTGTATACATGATTATTTATAGAGGCTTTATTCACAATTGCCAAAACTGGAAAATAATTCAAATGTCCTTCAACTAATTAAACATACTGCTGAATGCTGTAATTCAGTGGCAATGAGATACACAAGTACTATAATATGAATCTCAAATGCAGTATGCCAAGAAAAAGAACACAGACTAAAAAGGCTTATATAACATTCTGGAAAAGGCAAAACCATCATGGCAGAAAACAAATTAAGGGCTTGTAAAGGTCTGGGATTAGGGACAAGGGCTGAACACAAAGGTGTATAAGTAAAGTTTTGGGTAGTGGAATTATTCTCTGTCTTGATTGTGGTGGTAGTTACATTATCGTCGAAACTTACAACTGTAAACAAAAAAAATAGTGAATTTTACTTTACGTAAATTGCACCTCAATAAATTGACTTCACAAAAACCTGGACAGAGTGTCATTTCCCACATTTGCTCACTGTCAGACTGTTCTGCACACACAGAAGAAAAGGAGCTCCTTGAAAGTACAGATTCCTTAAAGTTACATATATATAATTTTGTATGCACTTAATTACACAGTCCCCAACTTGTGAGGGTTTGACTTATGAGTTGTTGACTCATAAAGTGGTGCAAAAGTGATAAGCATTCAATAGAAACCGTACTTCCAATTTTGAATTTTGATCTGTTCCCCTAGCAATATGCTGTAGGATACTCTCTTGGGAGGCAGGGCAGCGGCAGAGAGCCTCAGCTCCCAGTCTGTCACACAATCACAAGGGTAAACAACCAATACTCTACAGTGTAATACTGGATTGTCAGATGATTTTGCCCAGCTGTTGGCTAATGTAAGTGTTCAGAGCACATTTAAAGTGGGCTAGGCTAAGCTATGATGTTTAGTAGGTTAGATGTATTAAATGCATTTTCAACTTAGGATATTTTCAACTTATGATGGGTTTAATGGAACATAACCCCATGTAAGCTGGGGCACATCTGTACACAGCATCACTATTATCTTATATTCCCATTTATCAAACAAAATGTGTATTAGGGTTTCATTATAGATATATAAAGTAGCCTTGCCACATCTTTCCCATGTTCTTTATGATAATGCCATTATCTTAGCAAAATACAGAAAGTAATATCTATTTAAGATAAATTCAAAAAATGCTTTCTAGTCTCTAAAATATTCTCTCAACCAGCTTTAAGTCATTTGAAATGCTAATTTCTCCCCCACAATCTCTCTAATTAGAATGTCGTGGTTATAAGCCCATCACATCTTGATGATCTATTAACAATGATGTTCTGAACTTGTCCAAAGTTTTAAAATTCTGTGAACATAGCACAACCTGATTTCAATCCCATTTTCAGTCATACGTCGTGAAAACCATCCATATGCCAGTCCTTAATATATCATTTCTAAAAAGGAAAAAGTTTGAAAAGCCTGAGGTTCTCAAAGCATGCAAAGAGTTATGTACCTTTTAAAATATTTCAACAACTTCTCTGAAGCCCACGTAGTTAACGTCAAATATTGGTAGGACAGGACAGCAAGAACTAGAACAGATTGCTAACAGTCAGTGTAGGTGGAAGATAGTTCAGCAGGTTAAATAATTTGTTATCTGGAGTCAGTTAGAAAGACAGTGCATAGGTGGCAAACATCCACAGATGAAGTCAAGGTCAGAATCCAGGGACTTGGACAAGGGCTAAGACTGTGCAGGTTTAAAGTTTCTCCTTGGAACTTTCCCTTCCTATCACATTATGGTAACTACTTGAAGCTAATTAAAGGTGCCATTTATTGACCACCTACAATGCACTAGGACCTTTGCTTGCACTAAAATAGTTGTCTCCATGACAAATCTGTGTGCAGTTACTATCACTCTTGTTTTACAAGTGAGGAGACTGAGGTAGGGGGCAGGGTTAGGAGTTGAATCTACAGGTTTCCGATTCCAGCGCCCTTACTTCCACACTATCCTGCATCTTATGAGAATCCTTCCAGTATTCAGGTTCATTTGGCCCTAGTGCACATTTTCCCAGACTTCTGATGACTCTCCACATCTTTAGACAGCCATGCCATCCTTTCCACTGACCTTCTCCTTCTCTCTCTAAGGCTCTCACATTTTCCCCATTTTGCTTTTTTGAAAGCTATATACCTTTGCTACCGTATAGCAGATTCATTCATCTTTAAATCATTATCTTCCTGGACTCACAGCAGCATTTTCATTTTTACAACATTTCTTGCTAGCCTGAGGCCAGTTCCAGGGCCTTCTTTAAAGTAAAGTAAAAGTCCCACAGATCCATAATTACCCCAATTTGGGGATGAAAGATTTTTTTTCCCCTAAAGGTAATTCAATTTGATTATTACTATCAAAGTATAAAACGTGTATCCTCTCATCAGTATTGATTTGTCTTAAAATATTATATATGAACTTTCAAACAAAAGGTAATTCTCTTTTTTTCAGAAATGGTAAAATGGCATAAGAAATTAACTGGATTGATAGTTAAGAGACCTGTTCTATCTGTTGTTTAATAGGATATATGGCCTTAAATCATATAAGCCCTTAGTACTTTGGTTTTTTTATCTGAAATATTATTCATGGTTTCACAAAATAATTTCTAAAGAGGTATTAGGGTCTCAAATTGCTAGCATATGCATGTGAGAAGCTTTTATAAGCTAGAATCTCAGCTTGTCTTGGAATGCCCTCTTAGAGTATTGGTCTTTTCCTTGTATTTACAACATTTGAACTGAATTCTTATTTCAGTCATAATGGACAGAATTACCAAAGGAAAAACAAATATTACCCTTCATTCACAATACCCACACTTCTCTTTATAGCATATATACATAAAAAACACCCCTGCACACATCCACACACATATGTCCACACCCATAGCCCTCAGAAACACAAACACAGGTTTGAACATTAATCAACATCTAACGTCCTCACTTTTAAAGTATGTTTCTGTTTTCCTTGTATTCATGCAACAAAATTTTACATGTGCCAGGTGTTGTTCTACCTGTGCTGTGATGGCCATGTGGTCCAGTGAGTTATCTGTATACATGAAGATATTTACATGAAGATCCAGGTCCTGATTGACAGAGAGTGATAAAACTGGTTTTGTTCTTTTAGAAATGAAGGTATCTTTCTGAACTTTTAAAATTCATTCTTTAACCATTACAAATAGGAAGTTGAGAAAGGGTAACAGAGTGAATTTAAAAAAGTGTTTTTAATAAACATAATTGTATCTAATAACTAAACAAATTTCTCCTAAAATGTCAATTTGAAGCTTAATTCTGAAGTAATAGACTTCTAAATGTTAATTCAGTTAGAGATTATCCATTAACTAAACACGCAACACCAAAGATGTCCATAAATTCTTCGATACTCCACCCTCAAAGAAGTGGAACCCAATTCCCCTCCTCTTGAGTAATAATGGATTTGTCTTGCTTCTAACAAATATAATTTGGTGGAAGTCATGACATGTGAGAGTAGGTCAAAGATGGCATTGTGATTTCCTCCTTGCTTTTTCTCTTGGATTACTTGCTTTGGGGAAAACCAGCTGCCACATCATGAGTACGCTCAACAGTCCATGGAAAGTGGCGAAGAACTGAGACCTTGCTAACAGACAGCAAAGAACTGAGGCCTCCTGACAACAGCCATCTGAGTCAGCCATCTTGTAAGCAAATCTTCCAGCCCCAGTCAGGCCTTCAGATGATGAGCGTATCTCCAGCTGCCATATTGACAGAGACCTCATTAGAGATCTTGAGCCAGAACCACCCAAATAAGCCACTCCTAAGTTCTCAACTGCACAAACTATGAGATAATAAATGTTTATTGTTTTAAATTACTAAGTTACACAGCAGTAGATAACTAATACACAGAGGATACAGAAACAAGCAAACAAAAAATTGTGACAAGCACTATTTATAACAGTGAGGTTGAGGTTCTACAGGTACACACAGAAGGAACCTCAGCCTTTCTTAGGGAGAAGGATGTTCAGGAAGTGTTCTTGGAAAAGACTGAATACCTCTTGATAGATGGATAGTGTGCCTGCTCTTAAGCTATTGGCCCTCAACTCCAAACTACTTTTCTGTACTCTGTTTTGTGATTCTGTGGCTGGGACTCTGCAAACCTTAGCTGCTTTCCTATTAGTATCTATGTTAATTAAGGTACACTAGAGGGAGACTTCTGGAGGAAGATAAGGGACAGGCTCCTGCTTGTTTGCTTCCTATTTCTGCTAGTGAACAGGCTAACATACCAGTTAGAGTTCTCCAGATAAACACAGCCATAAGGTATATAAGGGCACACAGTATTCTAGGATCTGCTCAGAGCAAGTGGGGAAAAGGAACAAACAAGGAAGATAAATGGGAGTGGGCAGAGACCATGACTTATCTTTATATTTTCTTCATAAAATATTAATAAGTTACTTGTTAATCTTAAGTGAATATTGTAAATATAGAAGCCAACTATTAGGACAGCATTTTTGGAATGGTGAAATAAGAACCTTGGCAAATCCTCTCCCAGAAATAACTGGACAAAATCATCAAAAACAATATTTGCAAAACTCTGAAAAGTAACCAAAGGTATACAATAAATCAAACAACACTTATTTAAGAAAAATGACTGAATTTTGATTAGAAGAATGGAATCTCTGTGATTTTAACTTGGGGCTGCTCCCATTCCACTCCCAGCTCTATAGAGTGGTAGCCATGAGGAATGGTAGCTTGCTGCAAGTGAAAGAGACTGATCAGATTTAGAGCTCCACAGAAAATTCTTATGCTCTGGAATGATTTCAAAAACAATAGAAATCAAGAGATGACTTCCAGCAAAAATGCGAGAAGCTCTGTGGACCCTCTCCCCAGTGGAACAATCATAATTGATACACATTATAAAACAAACAATGATTTAAAGTCTTTGGAAATTATCCCAAGGGCATACAGCAAATGAATAAACATTTTTTAAAGAAAATCTTCTATATCTCAGTTAGAATGGAAAAAGACTGGAAATTGAGCCAAAGAATCCTTCCATCTTCTCCTTCCAAGCCCACAGGTTAGCATGACAAAGCTCTACTCTGGTGGGTGCAATCAAGAAGACTTCATCTTCCCTGACTTGTCAGTCAAGAATATCTTACCTGAAGGGATGTCCACTAGCATTTTTCATTCCTTCCAGTTGTGTGTTGCAGAGGTTCTATTCTACCCAAGAATGGCTGAGAAGTCCTGGACTCTCTTTCTCTACCCAGCCCCTACTTATAGAGCAGAAGCACTTTTCTAGGTTTGATGGACTGAGAATACGAAGCTCCAGTTATTCTCACTTCAGCTCACTGGCTGAGTGTCACCCTGAGAAATGGGCCACTGTCACTGACTTCAGTTCTGGAGCAATGGCAGAAGTTTTGCCCAGGGAGAGAGGCAGGTCATAGCAACAGAATGCTCCACATATTTTTCCAAGGGTACTGACTTTATTTGGAGTAGACTGAAGGGAATTTCAGTCCTAAAAAAAACTCTTCCAAAGATAATGGAGATATTGGTTGTAGGCAATTAATTATGCCTAGTGTTCCATTATTGGAACACTAAGCATGTGGGAGTTATTTATATCCTACTGCTTGCGGTCATCCTCAAGGTCTGATTGCAAAAATTCAAAACATTGCAACCTCAGGGATAAATGTCTTTTCATGAGAAAAAAACTCTAAAAAATTGAGTATAGAAGAATTATTAGAAGGATTATACTCCAACACAATAAAGACTATATATGACAAACCCACAACTAATATCATACTCAATGGTGAAAATCTAAAGGCTTTTCCTTTAAGATGAGGAATAAGAGGATACCCACTCTTGCCATTGAATTCAACACAGTACTGGAAGTCCTAGCCAGAATGGTTGGGCAAGAGAAAGAAATAAAAGGCATCCAAATAAAAAATGAAGTAAAATGGTTTCTGTTTGCCAGTGACAGGAGCTTATATATAGAGAACTCTAAAGACTCCACCAAAAAACTGTTAGAACTGTTGAACAAATTCAGTAAAGTTGCAGGATACAAAATTAACCGCAGAAATACATAGATTTTCTATACGCTAACAATGAACTATCTGAAAAAGAAATCAAGAAAACAATTTAATTTAATATAGCATAAAAAAACCTTTAGGAATTAATTTCACGAAGTAGGGAAAAGATCTGTTCATAGAATGATATCCTGTGTTCATGGATTAGAAAAATTGATATTGTTAAAATGTCCATACTGCCCAAAACATTCTACAGATTTAATGTCATCTTTATCAAAATTCCAATGGACTTTCTAACAGAAATAAAAGTAATAATTCTGAAACTTACATGGAACCACAAAAGACCGCAAATAGCCAAACCAATCTTGACCAATAATATCAAAGCTGGAAATATTAAACTACCTGATTTCAAAATCTACTACAAGCTCTAGTAATCAAAACAGCATGGTATGGACATAAAAACAGACACATAGAAGAATGGAACCAAATAGAGACCCCAGAAATAAATCCGCATGTTTACAGTCAACTGATTTTTGAACAAAGGTGCCAAGAACACACAATGGAGAAAAGACAGGCTTTTCAATAAATGGTGCTGAGAGAACTGCATATCCACATGTGGAAGAATGAAACTAGACCCTTCTCTCACAATATATTAAAAAAATCCAACTGAAAATGGATTAAAGACTTAAACATAGGACCTGAAACTGTAAAACTGCTAGAAGAAAACATAGGGAAAAATCTCTTTGATATTGGTATGGTCACTGAGGTTTTTTTGATATGACCCCAAAAGCACAGGCAACGAAACAAAAAATAGACAAAATGAGATTACATCAAACTTAAAAGCTTCTGTACTGCAAGGGAGACAATTAACAGAATGAAGAGACAACCTACGAAATGGGAAAAAACATTTGCAAACCATACATCTGATAAGGAATTAATATTTAAATTAAATATAAAAGAACTCAAATAAGTTAATAGTAAGAAAACGAATAATCCAATTAGAAAATTGGAAAAGGAGCTGAATAGATATTTCTTAGAGAAGACATTCTAATGGCCAAGAGGTATATGAAAAAAATGTCAAGCCTCACTAATCATCAGGAAAATGCAAATTAAAACTACAATGAGAGATTACCTCATACCTGTTAGTATGGTTATTATCAAAAAGATGAAAGATAAGTGATGGTGAGGAGAGGGAGAAAGGGAATACTTGTACACTTTTGATGGGAATGTAAATTAGTACAGCCATTTTGGATAACAGTATGGAGATTACTCAACAAATTTAAAATGGAAATACTGTATGATCCAGCAATCCCGCTAATGGGTATATATCCAAAGGAAAGGAAGTCAGTATTTAAGAAGCTATCTGCACTCCCATGTTAATTGCAGCAATATTCACAGTAGCCAAGACATGGAAACAACGTTAAGTATGCATCAACAGATGAACTGATAAAGAAGTTGTGTCATATATACACATAAACAGTTGGGTGTTGCTCAGCCTTAAAAAAGAAGGAAATCTTGTCATTTGCAACAACATGGGTGAACCTGGGGGACATTATGCTGAGTAAAATGGGCCAATCACAGAACACGGAAAGATAACTATTGCATTATCTCATTTACATGTGAAATATAAAAATGTCAAATTCATATAAATAGAGTAGAATCGTGGTTGCTGAGGGTCTGGTCAGGCAGAGGGGCAAATAGGGGATGTTGGTCAGAAGACTCAAGGTTTTACTTTACACAGGATGAATAAGTTCTAGAGATTTATTGTACAGCATTGTGTCTATAGTTAATAATACTTTATTGCATACTTGAAAATTGCAAAGAGACTAGATCTTAAGCGTTCTCACCACACAAATAAAAATAACTATGTTAGGTGATGGATATGTTAATTAGCTTGATTGTAGTAATCACTTCACAATGTCTGCATACATCAAAACATCACATTATACACTGTAAACACATACATTTTTTATTTGTGAACTGTACCTCAATAAAGTTGAAAAAAAATTCTGGACACTATTATAACTGTCATAACACTGCAGCACAAGGCAGAGGAGAAGAACATGCCTTATAAGGAGTGGGGAAGAATTGGCAGGATCCATATCTTTTTTCTTTCAATAAAATTCTTTAAAAATTATCTACCAAATCTCTGTGCCAATCTCCAATATGCTGTGATTACAGTTCTGACTGGTGTGAGATGGTACCTCACTGGAGTTTTGATTTGCATGTCTTTAATTACTAGTGATGTTGAGCATTTCTTATGTTGTTGGCCACGTGTATCTCTTCTTTTGAGAAGTATCTGTTAGTGTCCTTCACCCACTGTTTACTGGGACTATTTGTGTTTTTCCTGTTGATTTGTTTAAGCTCCTTATAGACTCTTGACAGCAGTCCTTTGTTGAATACATTGTTTGTAAATATCTTCTACCATTCTGTAGCTTGTCTGTTTGTTCTGTTGATAGTTTGTTTTGCTGTGGAGAAGCTCTTTAGCTTAATTCAGTCCCAATTGTTAATTTTTGTTTTTGTTACATTTGCTTTGAGGGCTTGGTTATAAATTCTTTGCCTGGGCCAATGTCTAGAAGAGTATTTCCCAAGTTTTCTTCTAGGATTTTTATAGTTTGAGGTCTTATATTTAAGTCTTTAACCCATTTTGAGTTAATTTTTCTATATGTTAAGAGGTGGGGGTCCAGTTTTATTCTTCTGCATATGGTTAACCAGTTTTCCCATGTATTTATTTCCAATAAATACATACAAGTATTTATTGAATACGTTATCCTTTCCTCAGTGCTTATTTTTGTTGACTATATTGAACATTAGTTGGTTACAGGTGTGTGGCTTTATTCCAGGGGTCTCAATTCTGTTCCATTAGTCTATGTGCCTGTTTTTGTACCAGTACTGTGGTGTTTTGGTTACTGTAACCTTGCAGTGAAGTATAAAGTTGGACAATGTGATGCCACTGCTGTATTCTTTTTTGCTTAGGATTGCCTTGACTATTTGGGCTCTCTTTTGGTTCCATATGAATTTTAGAATAGTTCTTTCTCATTTTGGGAATACTGATGTTGGAATAGCATTGAATCTGTACATTGCTTTGGGCAGTATGGACATTTAAATGATATAGATTCTTCTAATCCATGAGCAAGGGATGTTTTTCCATTTGTGTTGTCTATGATCTTTCTCCTCAACGTTTTGTAGTTCCCCTTGTAGAGATCTTTCACCTCCTTGGTTAGATGTATTCCTAGGTATTTTTTGTAGCTGTTGTACATAGGATTGGATTCTTAATATTTTCTCAGCTTGAACATTATTGGTTTATAAAAATGCTACTAATTTTTGTACGTAAGTTTTGTATCCTGAGACTTTGCTAAAGACCTGTTTATCAGGTCTAGGAGTCTTTTGGCATTACCTTTGAGGTTTTCTAGGTGTAGAATAATATCATCAATGAAGAGAGATAATTTGACTTTATGTTTTCCTATTTTGATGACTTTTATTTTTTCCTCCTGCCTGATTACTCTGGTTAGGACTTCCAGTATGTTGAATAGGAGTGGTGAGAATGTACATCCTTGTTCCAGCTCCTAGGGAAAATGCTTCCAGTTTTTGCCTGTTCATTACGATGTTGGCTGTGGGTTTGCCATAGATAGCCATGATTATTTTGAGGTATGTTCCTTTGATACCTAGTTTGTTGAAGGTTTTTTATCATAAAGGGATGTTGGCTTTTTATTGAATGCTTTTTCTGCATCTATTGAGATGATGGTATAGTTTTTGTTTTTAATTCTGTGTATGTGGTGAATCACATTTATTGATTTGCATATGTTAAGCCATCCTTGCATCCCTGGAATAAAGCCCACTTAATTGTGGTGAATTAACTTTTGATGTGCTGCTCAATTCAGTTTGCTAGTATTTTATCAAGGAGTTTTGCATCTATATTCATCAGAAATATTGGTCTGTAAGTTTGTTGTTGGTGTTGTGTCTTTGCCAGATTTTGGTATCAGAATGATACTGGTTTTGTAGAATGAGTTAGAGAAGAGTTCTTTCTCCTTGATTTTTTGGAATAGTTTCAGTAGGATTGGTACCACTCTTCTTTGTATGTCTGGTAGAATTCAGCTGTGAATCCATGTAATCCAGGGCTTTTTCTGCATGATAGGTTTTTAAACAATTATTATTATGATTCAACGTCTTTAGTCATTTTTGGTCTGTTCAGGATTTCTGTTCTTCCTGGTTTAATCGTGAGAGATTGTGAGTTTCCAGGAATGTACCCATTTTCTCTAGATTTTCTAGTTTGTTTACATAGAAATATTCATAGTAGTCTCTGAAGATCTTTGTATTTCTGTGGGATTGATTGTGATGTCAACTTTGTAATTTCTGATTGTGCTTATTTGGATATTATTTTCTCCTTTGTGAATCTAGCTAGTGGTCTATTGATCTTGTTTATATTTTCAAATAACCAACTTTTTGTTTTGTGGATCCTTTGTATTTTTTATGGGGTCTGAATTTCATTTAGCTCTGCTTTGATTTTAGTTATTTCTTTTCTTCTGCTAGCTTTGAGACTAGTTCTTGTTTTTCTATTTCCTTTAGGTATGAAGTTAGGTTAGTAATTTGAGATCTTTCTATCTTCTTGATGCAGGGATTTAGCACTATAAACTTTCCTAGTAACACTAGCTTTGTCACATCTTAGAAATTTTGGTATGTTTTGTCTCTATTTTCATTTGTTTCAATTTTTTAAAATTTCTGCCTTAGTTTTGTTATTTACCGAAAAGTTATTCAGGAGAAAGTTGTTTAGTTTCCATATATTTGTGTGATTTTGAGAGTTCCTCTTGGTGTTGCTTTCTATTTTTATTCCATTGTGGTCTGAGTAGAGGCTTGGTATGATTTCAATATTTTTTAATTTATTGAGACTTGCTTTATAACCAAGCATGGGGTCAATTTTACAATATGTTTCATGTGCAGATGAGAAGAATGTATATTCTGTGGTTGTTGGGTAGAGTACTTTGTAGATGTCTATGGGGTCTAATCAGTCAAGCATCAAATTTAAGCCGAGAATTTCTTTGTTTCTTTGTTAGTTTTCTGCCACAGTGGTATGTCTAATGCTGTCAGTGGGGTGTTGAAGTCCCTCAGTATTATCATGTGGCTGTCAAAGTCTTTTCTTAGATCTAGAAGTAATTGTTTTATAAATCTTGGTGCTCCAGTGGTGGATGCATATGTATTTAGGATAGTTACATCTTCTTGTTAAATTGAACCTTTATCATTATGTCATGCCTTTATTTGTCCTTTTTAAAATTTTTTGGTTTAAAGTCTATTTTATCTGATACAAGAATAACAAACTCGGCTCTTTTTCCGTTTGTGTCATAGATCTTTCTCCACCCCTTTACTATGATCCTATGGGTATTGTTATATGTGAGATGAATCTCCTGAAGACAGCAGAAGGATGGGTCTTATTTTTTAATCCAGTTTGCCACTCTATGTCTTTTAAGTGGAACATTTAGGTCATTTATGTTCAAGGTTAATTGATAATTGATATGTAAGGTTTTGTTCCTGCCATAGTGTTGTTAGCTAGTTGCTTTGTAGTTTCAATTGAGGGGTTACTTTATGGGATGTGTGGGTTATGGACGTGTGTGTGCTTTTGTGGTAGCAAGTAACATTCTTTTATTTCCATATTTAGAACTCCTGAAGGAGATGCTTCTCTTGTAGGGCTGGTCTGGTGGTGATGAATTCCCTTAGCAAATACTTGTCTGGAAAATACTTCATTTCTCCTTCATTTATGAAGCTTAGTTTGGTGAGATATGAAATTCTTGGCTAGCATTTCTTTTCTTTAAGAATGCTAAAAATGGAACCTCTGTCTCTTCTGGCTTGTAAGGTTTCAGCTGAGAAGTCTGCTGTTAGTCTGATGGGCTTCCCTTTATAGATAATATGACCTTTTTTTCTAGCTGCCTTTAAGATTTTTACTTTTTTGTTAGTCTTGGATACACTGATGACTGTGTGCCTTGGGGATGGGTTGCCTTGTATAGTATCTCATCAAAGTTCTCTGGGTTTTGTATCTGCATGTCAACCTTTCTAGCAAGATTGGGGACATTTTCCTATATTCAAATATACTTTCCAAGTTGCTTACTCTCCCTTCTCGCTCAAAAATGCCAATGAGTCATAGATTTGATCACTTTACATAATCCCTTCTTTCTCAAAGTCTTTGTTCATTTTTTTTTTTTTTTTTTTTTTTATTTTATTTTATTTATTTTTTATTATACTTTAAGTTTTAGGGTACATGTGCACATTGTGCAGGTTAGTTACATATGTATACATGTGCCATGCTGGTGCGCTGCACCCACTAACTCGTCATCTAGCATTAGGTATATCTCCCAATGCTATCCCTCCCCCCTCCCCCCTCCCCACCACAGTCCCCAGAGTATGATATTCCCCTTCCTGTGTCCATGTGATCTCATTGTTCAATTCCCACCTATGAGTGAGAATATGCGGTGTTTGGTTTTTTGTTCTTGCGATAGTTTACTGAGAATGATGGTTTCCAATTTCATCCATGTCCCTACAAAGGATATGAACTCATCATTTTTTATGGCTGCATAGTATTCCATGGTGTATATGTGCCACATTTTCTTAATCCAGTCTATCATTGTTGGACATTTGGGTTGGTTCCAAGTCTTTGCTATTGTGAATAATGCCGCAATAAACATACGTGTGCATGTGTCTTTATAGCAGCATGATTTATAGTCATTTGGGTATATACCCAGTAATGGGATGGCTGGGTCAAATGGTATTTCTAGTTCTAGATCCCTGAGGAATCGCCACACTGACTTCCACAATGGTTGAACTAGTTTACAGTCCCACCAACAGTGTAAAAGTGTTCCTATTTCTCCACATCCTCTCCAGCACCTGTTGTTTCCTGACTTTTTAATGATTGCCATTCTAACTGGGGTGAGATGATATCTCATAGTGGTTTTGATTTGCATTTCTCTGATGGCCAGTGATGATGAGCATTTTTTCATGTGTTTTTTGGCTGCATAAATGTCTTCTTTTGAGAAGTGCCTGTTCATGTCCTTCGCCCACTTTTTGATGGGGTTGTTTGTTTTTTTCTTGTAAATTTGTTTGAGTTCACTGTAGATTCTGGATATTAGCCCTTTGTCAGATGAGTAGGTTGCGAAAATTTTCTCCCATGTTGTAGGTTGCCTATTCGCTCTGATGGTAGTTTCTTTTGCTGTGCAGAAGCTCTTTAGTTTAATTAGATCCCATTTGTCAATTTTGTCTTTTGTTGCCATTGCTTTTGGTGTTTTGGACATGAAGTCCTTGCCCACGCCTATGTCCTGAATGGTAATGCCTAGGTTTTCTTCTAGGGTTTTTATGGTTTTAGGTCTAACGTTTAAATCTTTAATCCATCTTGAATTGATTTTTGTATAAGGTGTAAGGAAGGGATCCAGTTTCAGCTTTCTACATATGGCTAGCCAGTTTTCCCAGCACCATTTATTAAATAGGGAATCCTTTCCCCATTGCTTGTTTTTCTCAGGTTTGTCAAAGATCAGATAGTTGTAGGTAAGCGGCGTTATTTCTGAGGGCTCTGTTCTGTTCCATTGATCTATATTTCTGTTTTGGTACCAGTACCATGCTGTTTTGGTTACTGTAGCCTTGTAGTATAGTTTGAAGTCAGGTAGTGTGATGCCTCCAGCTTTGTTCTTCTGGCACAAGACAGGGATGCCCTCTCTCACCGCTCCTATTCAACATAGTGTTGGAAGTTCTGGCCAGGGCAATCAGGCAGGAGAAGGAAATAAAGGGTATTCAATTAGGAAAAGAGGAAGTCAAATTGTCCCTGTTTGCAGACGACATGATTGTTTATCTAGAAAACCCCATCGTCTCAGCCCAAAATCTCCTTAAGCTGATAAGCAACTTCAGCAAAGTCTCAGGATACAAAATCAATGTACAAAAATCACAAGCATTCTTATACACCAACAACAGACAAACAGAGAGCCAAATCATGAGTGAACTCCCATTCACAATTGCTTCAAAGAGAATAAAATACCTAGGAATCCAACTTACAAGGGATGTGAAGCACCTCTTCAAGGAGAACTACAAACCACTGCTCAAGGAAATAAAAGAGGATACAAACAAATGGAAGAACATTCCTTGCTCATGGGTAGGAAGAATCAATATCGTGAAAATGGCCATACTGCCCAAGGTAATTTACAGATTCAATGCCATCCCCATCAAGCTACCAATGACTTTCTTCACAGAATTGGAAAAAACTACTTCAAAGTTCATATGGAACCAAAAGAGAGCCCGCATCGCCAAGTCAATCCTAAGCCAAAAGAACAAAGCTGGAGTCTTTGTTCATTTTTAAAAATTATTTTTATTTTTGTCTGAGTGGTTCATTGAAAAAACTGGTCTTTGATCTCTAAAATTCCTTCTGCTTGGTCTAGACTATTGTTAAGGTTTCCAACTGTATTTTAAAATTCCTATAGTCAATTTTTTAATTCCAGAAGTTCTTTTTGATTCTTTCTTAGTACAGCTATGTCATCTTCCAAATCTTGGATCATTTTTTCTGGCGCCTTTGTGTTGAATTTCAAATTTCTCTTGAATCTTGTTGAGTTTCCTTGCCATTCACATTCTGAATTCTACACCTGTCATTTCAGATGTTTCATTCTAGTTAATATACATTGTTTGTGAGTGAATGGCATCCTTTGGAGGTGATGAAACACTCTGGTTTTTTGTATTGCCAGAGTTCTTACACTGGTTCCTTCTCATCTGACGGAGTTGACACTTCTTTTCTTTCCTTTGAATTTGCTATCATTTGGATAGGGATTCTCGATTTTTTCTTTCTTTTTTTTCTTGGGGGTATGGCTATGGTGTATGTTGTGTATGATCAATTGGCTTTGTTTCTCGGTGCTTTCAGGGTGCCTAAGCTCTTTATGGGTTCATTGGTTACAGATAGGTTGCAGTGGCTTTCTCAGATATTGCTTTTTGTAGCAATGTGGTTTTGTTTGATGGTGTAATTCAAGCTGCAGTCTAGTGTGTGGTATTTAAGAGTAATAGCTGGCAGCTAGGGGCAGGGGCAGAGACAAATTGGGAAGTGTGAATCATGCCCTCTCCCAGCACACATTCACCTTCAGTGGTGGTAGAGACACTGGAGAAGCTGTCTCTTTCAGCCCATGCTCCCCATGCCCTGATAGGAAGAGCTGCTGCTATGTCTGCAACAGTACACTGAGAAGAAAGGTGGGGGTGAGAGATGACCTCCTCTCCACGTCCATTCCTGGGCTTTGGTGATGCCACCTTCAGTAGTTGGTGCCATGCTTGCATTTTCTTTGACCCAAGGGGGGCTTTGGTGAGCTGTGCTCCCCCTTCCCTTAGGGGCAGATAGTGCTGAGGGTTAGATCTCCAGGGAAAGTGGGGTCTGCCTCCATTCTACTTCTTGGAGCTGATGGGGCACTGTTCCCCAAATGGCCAAGGGAGCAGGCTGGGACACCAGGATTGACACCCACAGACTAGTTCCAGGTTGCAAAGCTGTCCCCAGCTACAAGCCTCACCACCCAGGCGAAACTTTGTCTTCAGAAACTCTCCTCCTGCTCCAGGCTTGTGACAGGAAAAAGACTAATTCCAGTGCCTACTGCTGGGGAACTCTCTGCATTCACCACTCAATTCTGACTGTGGGTGCCCTTCTGCCCATTACATAAGATCATTATGTAATGGTAAAAGTGACAGTTCACCCAAAATACATAACAACCAATACATGTGTGTACATCTTATAGCAGAGCTACAAAATATTTGAAGAAAAGCATATATCAATAAAAAGAAAAGGAAAAATTCAGAATCATAGTCAACAACATTAACATTGTTCTTAGTAATTGATAAAATATGTAGAGAGAAAGTCAGTTTAGCAGGTTGAATGATGGCCCCCTAAAAATGTGTCTACCTGAAACCCCTGAATATGAGCTACAGTAGTCCTCTTAAATCTACTAAATATATATTCCAAGACCCCAGTGGATGCCTGAAACCGCAGATAGTACCAAACGCTATACAGTGTAAATGCTGTTTTTTTCTTGTACATAGATATCTATGATAAAGTTTAATTTATAAATTAGGCACAGTAAGACTGACAAAAATAACTAATATTAAAATAGAACAATTATAACAACATACTGTAATAAAAGTTATATAAATATGGCTTCTCTCTCTGTCTCTTTCTCTCTCTCAAAATATCTTATTGTACTATACTCACCTATTTTTGGACCATGGTTGACCATGGGTAACTAAAACCATGAATAAGGACGTGCCACTATATTTAGAAAAACACTCTTTGATGATGTAAATAAGTGAAAGGGCTCAAGATGAGATCATCCTGGATTAAGGGGGATCCTAAATCCAGTCACAACTGTCCTTTTAAGAGAAGAAAAGGGGAAAACACACACAGAGGGGAAGATTACATAAAAATGGAGGCAGAGATTGAAATAAGCTGTCTACAAGCCAAGGAACACCAAGGATTACTGGAAACCACCAGGAGTTAGGAGACATGTATGGAATATATTCTTTTGCAAAGCGTCTATAAGGAACCAACCCTGTTGACACCTTGATCTCTGACTTCTGGCCTCCAGAACTATGAGTGAATAAATTTATGTTCTTTTAAGTCACTAAATTTGTGATGCTTTGTGATGTCAGCCCCATGAAACTAATAGAGTCAGCAAAAATGTAGAAGAAGTAGAGAACACAACCCTTCAACTAAATCTGATTGACATTCATAAAACACTTCCTCCAACAGCAGTGGAATATACATTCCTTCCCAGTGCACATGAAACATGTACCACATTGTGCTCTGTTGTTTGCATTGTTGATATAGAAAATGATAATATGGTTTTTAAAAAGAAAAGTCAAGTGAGGGGATAGCAAAAGGAAAAACTCTAAAATTGAATCATGAAATAGTATGTATTGATTGTATCTAGTTAATTTTTAAGTCAGTGACTCCTAAAGAAAACCATCTGCTGGCAGCAGAGGAAGTCATACTACGTGGAAACCAATTCTGAAGATTCCATAACTGAAAGCCAGTTAGTATCGATTTTTGATATTTAATTTATCACACTGAAAGATGTAAAATAAGCCATAATAATTAATATTGAAAAGCAAGCCCTATTGTTTGCTGATGATATTTTCTTTTCCCTTTCAATATTTCAGTTCTCGTTCAACTTGGAAAACCATATTATCCTGAACCAAGGGAACATCTTCAAAAAATATTCACACTCTGAAACACCACTGTGTCCAGCAGTTTCACCAAAAGAGACTGAACTTAGAATAAAGGACATTATGGAGAAACTAGACCAGCAGATCCCACCCAGACCTTTCACCCATGTGAATACCACCACAAGTGCCACACACAGCACAGCCACCATCCTCAACCCTCAAGATACGTACTGCAGGGGGGATCAGCTGGACATCCTTCTGGAGGTGAGGGACCACTTGGGATGCAGGAAGCAATATGGTGGGGATTTCCTGAGGGCCAGGATGTACTCCCCAGCACTAATGGCAGGTGCTTCGGGAAAGGTGACTGACTTCAACAACGGCACCTACCTGGTCAGCTTCACTCTGTTCTGGGAGGGCCAGGTCTCCCTGTCTCTGCTGCTCATCCACCCCAGTGAAGGGGTATCAGCTCTCTGGAGGGCAAGGAACCAAGGATGTGATAGGATCATCTTCATTGGCCTGTTTGCCAACAGAAGCTCCAATGTCTTCACTGAATGTGGCCTGACCCTAAACACAAATGCTGAACTGTGCCAGTACATGGATGACAGAGACCAAGAAGCCTTCTATTGTGTGAGGCCTCAACATATGCCCTGTGAGGCCTTGACCCACGTGACCACTAGGACAAGAAATATTTCCTATCTTAGCAAGGAAGAATGGAGGCTTTTCCACAGGTAAAGGCTTTCAAATACAATAACAGATAAAAAGAGGTATCCGACCAAACTCTGCCTGGTAGTTTTGCCTAATCAAACTTTTGTATCATGTCAATTATGTTGACTAAATTATAATTAGGTCCTTAGAGTCAGTTCAGCTTGGAGTGTGTTCACAGGGATCCATACAAGTCACCCCTAGAACTATTTGCTGACAGGAGTATAACCAGTGAAGCACTTAATATAGACCTATAGTTCTCCATGGTTTGCAATACTTCCAGGTTCAGTAATTTTTTATAGACTAGTATTTTCTATAATGTGTTCCAGGGAATACTAATCCTATAGAGTATTAATAGATGCTGTACAATAAAAAAGTGGTGAATGATATCATTGTTCAGTTGAGCTTTACCCCTTACATCCAGTGAATCATCAAGCTCTATACATTATACATCCCAACTATCTCCTGAACCCAGCCATTTCTGTCTACCACCATTGCCTCTATCCTTGTATAACCTGCCATCATACCTCAGATCATTGCAACAATCCCCAGAGCTGATTTCTCTGCCCTCAGTCCTGTTTCTTCCAATCTATTCTCCACACTGCACCTAGACTAATGTTTTTGAAATGCATTTATGTCTTTTACTATTTCCTCCTTAAAAGCTTTAAGATGACCCCACGGCTCTAAAGGTGAAATTTAAACTCTTTAATATGTTTACAAGGACTTTCCTCCCTTGGCAGCCTCTTGTCTCACCTTTATGCTGCCTTGCCCTCTGTCCGTCAATGGAACTCCTTTTATTTAACAAATGGACCATGTCCTCTCACCTCTGGCATTTCACAAGCTTTGGTTTACACATCATTTCCTCTAGGAAACTTTCCATCTCCCTGACTGAAGTTCTAGTCCTGTATTTTTCCTTAGCATTTTGTTCTTCCCCAACATAATTCTTATTACATTATTAATTTTCCAATTTATTTTTAATATCCTCTGTTAAGTTGTAAGCTCTGCAGAGCATTAAGTGTTAACTACTTTTCACCATTCATTCATTTTTTTTTTTTTTTTGAGACCGAGTCTTGCTCTGTCACCCAGGCTGGAGTGCAGTGGTGCGATCTCAGCTCGCTGCAACCTCCGCCTCCTGGGTACAAGAAATTCTGCTGCCTCAGCCTCCTGAGTAGCTGGGACCACAGGCACCTGCCACCACCCCTGGCTAATTTTTGTATCTTTAGTAGAGACAGGGTTTTACCATGTGGGCCAGGCTGGTCTTGAACTCCCCAGCTCAGGTGATCCACCCACTTCAGCCTCCCAAAATGCTGGAATTATAGGCATGAGCCATCACGCCCAGCCCATTCTTTCAATTTATAAGTAGTCAGCGCCTTCTGTATTCCAGACACAGCACTAGGTGTTAGGAATTAACATTCTAGTGGGATAGAAGGACAAAAAGTAAATAAACAGATTTGTCTTTTACTATTTCCTCCTTAAAAGCTTTAAGATGACCCCACAGCTCTAAGGGTGAAATTTAAACTCTTTTAATATTAAAACTCTTTAACATGAAGGTCAAAGAGTGACAGTTTCAAACGTGATGGTTGATGCTATTTTGAAACGGTGTCAGGTAAGGCTTGTCTTGAGCAGCAACCTGAGTTAAGTGAGGGAGTAAGTCATGTGAATTTTCGGGAAACAGCATTCTCAAGAGAAGGAATGGGACCTGAGGCAAGAGCATGTTGGAATGTTCTAGGAACCATGGTGGGGGTGGAGTGCAGAAAGGCTGGAACGCAGGAAGTGAGGGAGAGAGAAGATGAGATAGGTAGGCAGGGCCTTAGAAGTCATCTATGTCTGTCAGGAAGCCATTCAGGGCCAGTATTTTGTCTCACAGGCCCAGCACAATGCCTGACACTGAGAAAGTTCTGAATAACTATTTGTTGAATAAAAAAAAATAAGTAAAATAATACAATCTGGAGAAATAATTAAAGTTAAGTTGGTTTCTTTGCAGCAGGACTTCTCAGAAACTTTAATATGTATCCCTTCAAGCAAGAATAGAGCATACAGCATTTCCCAAATTTATTTGGCCACAGACCACTTATTTTATGGATCATTTAAAGAGACTTTGGTTCCCCAGTTTGGGAGCTGCTGCCATAGAAAGGCTTTAGTTTTCTGATATGTCTTCAGAGGGCAAATTTCCAGCATAGCACAATATCCTGGAAATTCAAGTTCAAATCCAATTTAAGCATTATGATGACACAGAGAGCTGGGCACAACTGACCCTACATCACTACAGGCTCTCCCTTTCACCCCTACGTCACCTTCACTTCTTTACATTTTCCTGATCAAGGTATGGAAAAATCTCTTTATCCCCTATGGCTCAGCTAAAAGAAGCTGGGATTTTAAAAATAAATTTTTATGAAGCAAAGGAAAAATAATCATGGAGACATAAAGGTCTTCCTGTCTTGAAGGTCTCAGAATTCTGTCTTAAGTCTAAGGGTGGACTTAAGATTCTATACTCTATATGTTTTATATGTGCCTGATTCTGTATTCCCTGTTAGCTACAACTGGATCCCTCTTGAGGTGGTCCTCATTGAAGCCTGGGTTGAAGGTACCATCCTTGCACAGTTGCTGGCTGTGTCTCAGGAAATCCAAAGTCCCTAGTCTGGCAGACTGGCACATACTTTGGGTCCTAATCAGGCTTCTCAAGAGGGCTGTGCTCATGACAGTAATCATGATAGTAAGCTGCTTTATTTCCAAATAGACATAAGTCCTTCCCAGATCCCCTGCTCTATTCAAGCTATGAAGTTTTTTTCCCCTACTGCATGGAAATAGAGATTTCAGTCTCCCTACAGGTGATGTAGTGCATATGCAAGGAACAGCTGATTACACATCCAAGAAGTCTCACGGACCATTCTATTGCTAAGCTCTAGGGCCCCTTCCTAGACCCAAGCCCAATTCTTTGACATCTTTCCTTCTCACGAATACAGGGACTAAGCCAGTTTCTGTTTCATTTGTAACATAGTACCGTTAACCCTTGAACAACCCAGATTTGAACTGCACAAATCCACTTATATTCAAAGCATTTTCAATCAAATGTGGATCAAAAATATAATATTCACAGGATGCAAAACCTACATCTATGGAGAGCTGACTTTTCACATACTTGGGTTCCGTGGGGCTGAATGCAGGACTTGAGCATATGCTGATTTTTGTAGATGTGGTGGGGGTCCTGGAACCAATCTCCCACATATACTGAGGGATGACTGTAAATATATTTCCCCACTTGGGTTCTCTCCCTCACCCTTGGCTGAAGAATCAGAAATGTTACTTCCTAGGACATTTATTTCCTTAAATTAAAAAAGTCTTTTTCTTTTTAAGAGTTTTGTGGATAATCATGATAAAAACATAAATGAGGAGTTACCATAGGAGAAGACATCACATAGGTAACACAGTTGTTCACTATTCTGTTAGTTTCTATTATGGTCTAATTAATTATAGACCCCTTTTTAAAATTTAATGCACATACACAATTACAAAAACAGGAGACATTAAAATGAATTCCTTTATAACATTAATACATGGTTTTAATCCTAATTTTAATGTAGCATCAAATTTTTCTTTGGTAACCAAATTTACAAGGTAGCCGGGTCTCAATTTCTTTTGTTATCCTCAGCCTTACCTGAGAAAGGTATGGGAGAATAGAGGTTTGGTCAGATTAAATTTCTTAAAGACAAATCTTACTCTTGTGCCAAAAATAGGTCTGATGGGATCCTCAGTAATAATAATTGCAATGATTTGTTGAGCACCTACTATATGCCAACCTTTATGTTAGATGCCTACTTTGTATTATACAATTTATCCTCAGTAAAATACTCTGGAGTGACTATTATTATGCTCATTTTGAAGATGAGAAAATTTAGGCATATTAAATAGGTTGGCCAAAGTCACATATCCAGTTGAATTGCAGAGTCAGAACGGGATTCCCAGTCGATCTTATTCTAAAGTCAATGGGCCATAGTGCTGTCTCTCATGACTCCACCACTCCATGCAGCCATCACACCCAGCCACCCTGACCTGTCTTCAGTCCTCTGGCCTTCTTGATGAAGGGGATATTATCCTCACTTGACCCAAAAACTCATTTCCTGAGATTCAGACAATTCTTCTCAATCTTAGAAAGGGCTTTCTCTATCCCTCTTGAAGATGTCTGTGGCTCTGGCTCTGAAAGGGCCTACCTTCCCCTAGATGGATTTCATTCTGATAGAGTGAATTCAATTTGGCTGGACATAGTCACCATAGTCATTGGGACTGATACCTTGAGACGAAGCTCACTGTGCTGGGCACTCGAAATATTATACTGAATAATATTGACTTGATTCCTATCTGAGGGAGATAACAGACTATGAAAAATAGACTCCTGGGAACTCAAGAAGGTGAAGAGTAGATGAAGATGAAGCTGGCAATGTAGACACTCATAGGAGATTTTTATACCAGTTAGGGAGCTTTTTCTGTAGGTTGAGGACAGAAAGTCATGGGAACGTTTTACATAGGGGAATAAAACAGGTAGCATAGGGTTTGTATTTAGGTGGGATAAACCAAAAGGGCAGAAAGATAGTATTATAATAATTTAGGACAGGGTTCTCAAAGTAATGTCCCTAGACCATTGGCTTTGGGTTAGCCCAAGAGCTTGTTATTATAGAAATCCAAATTCTTGAGAATTTACCCCATAACTGTTGAATCAGAAATTCTGGGTGTGAGGCTCAGCAATTGGAGTTGTAATAAAGTACTGCAGGTAATTCTGATGCACGCTCAAGTTTGAGAAGCACTAGCCTTGGAAAGCGTGATGAGGGCCTGAATTACTACAGGTGGAAAATGTGGAGAGGGTAGTTTGTGGTAGAGAGCCATTTAGAAGGGAAAATTAAAATAAGGATAGATAGATAGATAGATAGATAGATAGATAGATAGATAGATAGATGATAGATAGACAGACAGATAGATAGATAGATGTTAGATAGATTTGATGGATTGCATATGGAGGGTGAGTGACTTTCTCTGGATCTCTAGATTCCCTGCCATTAGGAGAGGAACAGCTTTCCAGAATCCTGACCCATTTACTTCCCCAGGATATCTTAAATATATCAAAATAAGGGGGGGAAAGGCATTTGGAGAAGAGAGGTTTAATCCATCTAAACCAGTGATTCCTACTTTATTATCCGGGCAGATAGTAAGCTAATTTATTTTCCCATTTCTTGCAGGTCCAACATAGGAGTTGAAATGATGAAGAACTTTACTCCCATTGAGGTCATACCATGCAACAGTAAGTCTGGAGTGTTGTTGTCTGCCATGATCACAATTTATCCACGGAAAGGACATGCTTACTTAGAGATATTTATTCCACATTAATGATTTGATCTCTCATTTCCTGGGACAAATTACATCAACCACCTTGGGTTTTAGAGAAGGGATTTTATTCTTGGAAATTATTTTCATATCGATTTAAACCAATTTTCATCCCAAGTCAGATATAAAAGGCTAGGGAAACCATTAACTTCAGTGGCACTGCCTCAAAATGTACAGGCTATTTGTATTTAAATTTGAGATTTATTCCTCCAGAGCCAATGATCAGGTGCTGGTGCTATGTGAAAAATGTCTCAGATGAGCTGCACAGATTCAGAGTTAGGACATTTCTTTGGTGGTTTCTAATTTCTCATTTAGCCAAGCCATATTACTTGAAGTTCTATGAACTAGAAATTTCTGTGAATTTTTTCTCAGTTTAATCATATGAACTTTAGTGGTCAACACAAAACCATTTCACTCATAGAAGTGATGATTCTGCTACACGGGAAATGAAGTGAATTTCAAAATTAAAGTAAAGCAAAGGACTTCCATTATAACAATCAACGGGGTGTACCATTACTCATCACCCCTTTTTCATGCATTTAGCAAGTGTTTACTGAGGTCCTACTGTACAAAGAAATTTGCTAAACCCTGTGGAGAACATAAATACAAATAAATCATGAACCCAGATGTAAAGCTCACAATCTATGAAGAAGACAGATCCCTTCCCTGCTAGGGCAACTATCATTCACACCCAACTTTTACACTGAAGAAAGTTCTTAGATTCTTGAGGCAATTTGAATGTTCGTAACACCTCTTTTATTTCCCTCTTGCCTGGACAGTAATTTCTAGTAAAGTCAGGCAGTTTCTTGGAAGATAGTACCAGACTGTAATTTTTGGAGCCACTTACAAATCTGATGTTATTCAATACGAACAAATGTAAGTTCCTCAATGTGTACCCCATATCCCAACAATGCAGGTAGATGACAAAGAAGATGTGCATTTTAAGTGGTGAATATAGAAGTGGCCTCAGAAACTTACCTGGGGGAAAACTCAATAGGAGTCAGTAAATACAGTTTAGGCTATTTTAATAGAGGAGTGTTCAGAACAGGGAGGTCATGATCCTACTTTTTTCTGTGTCAGATCACACTGAGAATATTACATTCAGTTCTAGACATGACAATTAAGATTTAAGGATTTTTAAAAAAGTATTAGCCAGAGAAGATGATTCTGGGACACACAAAATAAACAATGTGAGACACTCATTTCATAAACACATTCAAGCTTCTTTTCCTGGATAAGT
The DNA here is from genome assembly GCF_029289425.2 of Pan paniscus. Taxonomy (NCBI): domain Eukaryota; kingdom Metazoa; phylum Chordata; class Mammalia; order Primates; family Hominidae; genus Pan; species Pan paniscus. The sequence goes on from NC_073258.2 coordinate 115,419,527, forward strand.
AGTTTGAGGAAGATGAGATTTACAATTCAGCGAGGCCAATGTCATTGGTGTAATATTTGGCAGGGCCACTGTGCCCTGCTATTTCACGGCCACACATTTCCTCCTGACTCTGGCTGGCTGTTCCACAGCAGCGTGGCTCTGGGGACAAGGTGGAGCCCAGGGACACATTGCAAATGCACAAAAGTCAACAGATCCCCACTCCAAGAAAAACTATTCAAGAAAAGCTATTTAATTCACCCTTTTAACATGATCTTATTAAATAAATATTTGTGGAAGAGAGGAGGGCAAAATAGAGCTGAAGAGAAAGGGGGAGGAAAAAGAGGAAAAGGAAGGCAAAAATGAGAAACATTTTTCCAAAATAATTTGTGGTAATAAAAATTACTTAATCTGGAAATTTGTATTGCCAGAGAGCGAGAACATAAAAAAGAACTGCCAGATTGGAATGAAGACTCCTTTCCCCAGTGGTTATACTTTGAAAAAAATGTGGATTACAGCATTTTGTAAACAGATCAAGTTCATTGAAACAAAAAATATAAATGACTGCTTGGAAAGAAAACTTATTTATCTCATGGGAGATTCAACACTGCGTCAGTGGATTTACTACTTACAAAAAGCTGTGAAAAGTATGTATTTAATTTATATTTTGAAATTCTATTTGACTTTTGAGGGTTTTGAAATAATAATTAGAATTATTTGCTTTTCTTTTCTAATATGTATTTTATTTTATTTTTTTTAATTTGCCTAACTTTTGGCTTTGGGCTTTTAATAAAAAGTTAAATTTTATCTTTTCATTCACAAATGTTAATATTTTTCTTCCTCTTCATGTATTCTCATAACAAGTTCAATATTTTGTTAAGATTGTAATGCATCTGGTAAAATTATCCACCTTACATAGGCAATAGTGCTTAGTTAGAAGTGATCTTGGTTACAATTTTACACATGTTGTGTGCAGTTTAAAGTTATATCATTTTCCTTTTGTTAAAATATTTATTGATTTGTCTTTCATCAGCCCTAAAATATTTTGATCATCATGGAGCTGGGATCTTTAAAACACATGTTCTTCTGGATGTTGAAAGACATATTTTGATTCAGTGGAAAAAACATGGTCATCCATTTGTTACCAAAAAGTTATTCTCAGTGAAAGATGAAAACTATATCCCACGGGAAATTGACCGGGTAGCAGGAGACAAAAACACAGCCATTGTCATTACCCTTGGCCAACACTTCAGACCCTTTCCCATCAACATTTTCATCCGTAGGGCCATCAATATTCAAAAGGCCATTGAACGTCTATTCTTGCGAAGCCCGGAGACCAAGGTGATACTTAAAACTGAAAACACCAGAGAGATACAAGAAAATGCAGAGATGTTCAGTGACTTTCATGGCTATATTCAGAATCTTATCATAAGAGATATTTTTGTGGATCTTAATGTGGGTATTATTGATGCCTGGGACATGACGATTGCATATTGCACCAACAATGCCCATCCACCGGATTATGTGATTCAAAATCAGATTGGCATGTTCTTAAACTACATTTGTTAGAGGAAAAATACAAAAATAGCACTAGCCACTTTCTATAGATGATCTCACATATACAGCGAAGATAGTTTAATGCAATCCAAGTTTTGAGGAAACTAAATTTGAAAAAGTTTTATTAAAGTTAAATATATGTAACATAACATTTACCATTTAAGCCATTTTATTATTTTATTTTATTTTTGAGATAGAGTTTTGCTCCTGTTGCCCAGACTGGAGTGCAATGATGTGATCTTGGGTTACTGCAACCTCCACCTCCAAGGTTCAAGTGATTCTCTTGCCTCAGCCTCCCAAGTAGCTGGGATTACAGGTGCCCACCACCATGCCCAGCTGATTTTTGTATTTTTTAGTAGAGATGGGGTTTCACTATCTGGTTGGCCAGGCTGGTCTCGAACTCCTGACCTTAGGTGATCTGCCCACCTCGGCCTCCCAAAGTGCTGGGATTACAGGCGTGAGCCACCATGCCTTATTATTTTATTTTATTTTTTGAGACAGTCTCACTCTGTCACCAAGATTGGAGTGCAGTGGCATGATCTCAGCTCATTGCAACCTCTGCCTCCCGGGTTCAAGCGATTCTCCTGACTCAGCCTCCCACGTAGCTGGGATCACCAGCGTGCAGCACCACACCCGGCTATAAACCATTTTTAAGTGTACAATTCAGTGATATTAAGTAATTTACAATGTTGTGAAACCCTCATCATGATCCATCTCTGGCACATTTTTAACATTCCAAAAAGAAACTTGGTACCTATTAAACAATAACTCCCCATTCGCTCCTGTCCTTGGCCCATGGCAACCGCCATTGTATTTTCTGTCCTTCTGAATTTGACTATTTTAGGTAGCTCATATAAGTGGCAACATGCAGCATTTGTCCTTTTCTGTCTGGCGTATTTCACTTAGCATATGTCTTTAAGGTTCATCCACATTGTAGCATTTGTCCGAATTTTCCTTCATTTTTAAGACTGAATAATATTCCGTTGTAAGTATGTACTACATTTTGTTTATCCATTCATTTGTTGATCGACATTTGGGTTGTTTCCCCTTTTGGCTACTGTAAATAGTGCTTCTAGGAAGAGAAAACCAAATTTAAAGGCATGTCTCCAGTGCTGAGCATGATGATTGAATAGCAAATCATCATCACCCATAATCTGAAGACATGTGCAGCCCAGAAATGCATAGATTAAATGATTCAAGTTTAGAGAAAACGTGATGTATACAGGAAAACTTAGTGGGATCATAATAGCAGTCTTCTTGCTTAGGAAAATTATTTGGAACTTAGTAACCAGTTGTTCTCTAGATTCCAGTAAGAATCATGGATCATACTTCAAAACCCACAGGCTCATTGAGAGAAAACAACTTAGTATTATGTTAACGTACAGACCCCAAAACCCTGATTCTTGGATATCCTAAAATATGATTTGGGATCCCCTCCAGAGGGCCTCAAATGACAAATTTTGTCTCTAAATCTTCCTCTTATTAGAAAGATATACACCCTTTCTATTAATATACTCTAGGTCTCAAGAGTGGGAATATTGTTATTAAGGATACTTCCCCTCTTAGGACTGTGTTTCTTAGTTAGAGGAAGTGAAGTTATAATGCTGTAACATCAGTACAAAGTTTGGGTCATCAGGAGGTGGAGGTTGCAGTGAGCCAAGATTGCGCCACCACACTCCAGCCTGGGTGACAGAGCGAGACTCCATCTCAAAAAAAAAAGAAAAGAAAAGAAAAGAAAAGCCTAGGTCATAAGTCTGGGTCATACACTTTAGCACTAGACTTCTCTAAATAGGGAACTCATGTTAGAAATTTCTTCCTTGTATCAAGCTACTTATTGGTTCTAATTCCTCCTTTAGGATACTTTGAAAGTAAATTTAATTATTCTTCCAACCATTGCAATGTTAATTGCTTAAATGAGTTATCGTTTTCCCATGAAGACCATCTCAAATTCCTTCAACCTGGTTCTGACCTGATAGTTTCTAGTTTTCTTACCTTCTCTTCACATGCACTGAAGTTTGTCTATATCACTCTACAACTCACTCTACAATGTGCCTTCTCCTTCATCTCTCACCTCAACAAATTGAATGTTTTAATTTAAATGTGATCAATTAGCCCCTATAAAAGAGGGTCTATTATTTCTCTTGTTCTAGAATTGCACTGTACAACACAGTAGCCATTAGTTGCATAGGGCTATTTAAATTTAAATTAAATTAAGTAAAAAATTAGTTCCTCAGTTGCACTATTCACATTTCAAGTGTTCAATAGCCACATGGAGCTAGTGGTACTATACAGATAGCACAACATGTGCTTGCATTCTTCTCTAGAAAGTATTTTTTAATGTTTTGTCATTGTAATTGGTTGCATTTTTAAAAGCAAATTCCATAATGCATTATCATTTTTCGTGGTGAGTAAAAAACAAAAAAAATCACCAAATGTTGGTAAGTGTCAAGTCTCTGACTTTTAAGCCATTTACTTCTTGTTTATTTTTTAAAGAAATTCTGGTATCTAAATATTTCATAATGTTTTGGCTTAAGGTGATAGCTTCAGGTTATTGCAGATAATGACTATATTGCTAATATACAAGACTTGAGCAAGCCATTTGAAGTCATAGAAATGTTCTCTATTGCTATTATCAAACCTCTTTCAAAAACCCATTTATGCACAATGGAATAAAACAAAACTAGAAATCAATATCAGAGGCTGGGTGTGGTGGCTAGCGCCTGTAATTCCAGCACTTTGGGAGCCAAGGTGGGCGGATCATGAGGTCAGGAGTTTAAGACCAGCTTGGCCAACATGGTGAAACCCTGTCTCTACTAATAATACAAAATAGCTGGGCGTGGGGGCACATGCCTGTAGTCCCAGCTACTCGGGAGGCTGAGGCAGGAGAATCGCTTGAACCCGGGAGGCGGAGGTTGCAGTGAGCCAAGATCATGTCATTTCACTCCAGCCTGGGTGACAGAGCGAGACTCTGTCTCAAAAAACAAAAAAGAAAAAAAAAAGAAATCGATAGCCGAAAGAAAATAGGAAAATCCATAAATATTTAGAAATTAAACATTGCACTATTAAACAGCCTATGGGTCAAAGAAGAACAAACGAGGGATTTAGGAAATACCTGGAGACAAGTGAAAACAAAAATACAACACACTAAAACTTATGGGATGCAGTAAAAGTGGCAATAACAGGGAAGTTCATAGCAATAAATGCTTACATGAAAAAAGAAAAATGTTTGCAAATCAACAGCCTAACTCTGCCCTTCAAGGAACTAGAAAAAGAAGAACAAACCAAGCCCAAAGTCAGCAGAAGGAAGGGAATAATAAAGATTAAACAGAGATAAAGGAAATAAAGTAAAGCATAAACCATAGAAAAGATCAAAAAAACTAAGAGTTGGTTTTTCAAAAAGATCAAAAATTTAACAAATTCATAGCTAGACTAAGAAAAATAGAGAAGACTCAAATAGCTAAAATTATAAGTGGGCAATGAGACATTAAAATGGATGTCACAGAAATAAAAATGATTTCGAGAGACTACTATGAACAATTGTATGCTAACAAATTGTATAACCTAGAAGAAACTGATAAATTCATAGAAACATACAACCTACGAAGACTGAATCATAAAGAAATAAGAAATTTGAACAGACCTATAACTGAGAGGACATTGAAACAGTAATCAAAAACCTTTCGGTAATAACAACAACAATAAAAAGCCTAGGCCCAGATGGCTTCAGTGGAGAATTCTACTAAACATTTAAAGAAGAATTAACACCAATCCTCAAACTCTCCCAAAGAATAAGAGGAAGGAATGCCCCAAACTCATTCTATGAGGCAAGTATTACCCTGACACCAAGACAAAGACAAGAAAAGAAAACTACAGGCCGATATCCCTGATAAGCATAGATGCAAAAACCCTAAAAAGAAGGAATACTAGTAAACCAAATTCAATAGCTCATGAAAAGCATCATATACCATGACCAAATGGCAATTATACCTGGAATACAAGGATGGCTCAACATATGAAAATCAGTCAATATAATGTGCCACATTAACAAAATAAGGAACAAAAACTACATGATCATCTCAATTGATGCAGAAAAAGCATTTGACAAAATTTAACATCCTTTCATGATAAAAACATTCAATAAACTATGAATAGAGGGAAACTATCTCAACACAATAAAAGCCATATACGAAAAGCCCACAGTTAATACCATATGCAACTAGGAACAACTGTTTTTCCTCTATGATCAGGAACAAAGCAAAGATGCCCATCCTTACCACTACTATTCAACATAGTACTGAAATTTCCAGCCAGAGCAATTAAGACAAAACAAAACAAAAAAATTTTGTTATATATAGCATATAACAAAAAAAAGATAAGACACACAATTGGAAAAGCAGAAGTAAATTATCTCTGTTCACAGATGACATGATCTTATATTTAGAAAATCTTAAAGATTCTGTACAGAACCTGTTAGAACTAGGAAATGGATTCAGCAAAGTTTCAGCACACAAAACCAACACTCAAAAATCAGTTGCATTTCTATACCAATGACCAATTCAAAAAGGAAATTAAGAAAACAATCCCATTTCTTATAGCACCAAAAAGGATAAAATAGCTAGCAATAGACTTAATCAAGGAGATGAAAGACCAAAAAGTATAAAACATTGCTGAAAGAAATAGAATACAAATAAATGGAAAGATATCCCATGCTTGTGGATTGAAAGACCTAATCTTGTTTAAATATCATACTATCCAAAGCAATCTACAGCTCCAGTGCAATCTCTGTCAAAACCCAGTGGCATTTTTTGTAGAATTAGAAAATCATAAAATTCATGTGGAATCTCAAGGGATGTTGAGTAGCCTAAATAATATTGAAAGAGAAGAACAAAGTTGTAGGCCTCACACTCCTTGATTTTAAAACATACTTCAAAGCAACAATAATTAAGATGGTGTGGTACTGATATAAAGATAGCTATGTAGACCAATGGAACAGAACAAAAAGCCCAGAAATAAACCCGGGCATATCTGGCTACATGATTTTCAGGAAGTGTGCCACAACTACACGGTAGGGAAAAAAAGAACAGTCCCTTTAACAAATAGTATTGGGAAAACTGAATATTGACATGCAAAAGAATGAAGCTGGACTCTTACTTTATAGCATATACAAAAATTAACTCAAAATGGATTAAAGACCTAAATGTATCACTTCTCGGCCTTTTGGCTAAGATCAAGTGAAGTCCTAAATGTAAGATCCAAAACTATTAAACTTCTAGAAGAAAATAGAAGGGAAAAGATTTAGGCAGTAATTTCTTGGCTATGACACCAAATGCAAGGCAACAAAAAAAAAAAACAAAACAAACAAATGGGACTACATCAAACTTAAAAACTTCTGCATAGCCATATAAAACAATCAACAGAATGAAAAGGCAACCAACAGTATGGGAAGAAATAATTGCAAACATTATATCTGATAAGGTATTAATACCCAGAATATGTAAAAAAAACAAATAGATTTAAAAATTGGCAAAGAAGTTGAATAGATATTTCTTCACAAAAGATATACAAGTGGCCAATAAACACATAAAAAGATGTTCAATATCACTAATCATTAGGGAACTGCAAATCAAAATTACAATGAGGTATCACTTCACATCCATCAGGATGGCCGCTATCAAAAGAACACAAAACAGCAAGTGTTTGTGAGGATGTGAAGAAGTTGGAACCTTTGTGCACTGTGAGTGGGAATGTAAAACAGTGCAACCATACATACTGAAAAACAGTACGGAGGTTCCTCACAAATTAAAAGTAGAATTGCCGTACAATCCAACAATCCCACTGTGGCTAGATATTCACAAAGCAAAGTGAATTATTTCCAAATAATTCAAGGAGATACTTGCACACCCATGTTCATCACAAGACTATTTCCAATAGCCAAGAGGTGAAGCAACTCAAATGTCCATCAACAGGTGAATAGATAATGAAAACATGGCATATACATACAGTGAAAAACCATGCAACCTTAGTAAAGGAAGGAAATCATGTCACATGCACACATGGATGAACCTTGAGGATATTATGCTAAGTGGAAGAAGCCAGTGACAAAAGGATAAATACTATAGGATTCCACTCCTATGATGTATTCATAGCAGGCAAAATCATAGAAACAGAAAGTAGAAAGGTGGTTATCAAGGGCTGGTAGGAGAGGGAGTTAGTGTTTAGTGGTATAGACTTTTAGTGTTGCCGGGTAAAAATGTTCTAGAGATCTGTTGCAACCATGTGAATATACTTAACACTACTGTACTGTACACTGAAAAAATGGTTAAGAGGATAAATTTAATGTTGTTTTGTTACCACAGTAGTAATTTTTAAAAACCCTCATGTATGTTCTTTGCCTTTCATGGCAAATAAACTTAAATGTGGAAATCAAGAGTATGTCATTTCTTTGTCCAACTTGCTGAAATGAAATACAATTGTCCCTCTATGTATGTGGGGAATTGGTTGCAGGACACCTATGTAGATGAAAATTCACTCATGCTCAAGCCCCGAACCTGAGTATATGAAAAGTTGGCCCTCTGTATACATGGGTTTAACATCCTGCAAATACTTATTTCAATATTTTGATCCACAATTTGATTGAAAATAAGTCAGATATAGGTGGACCAGTGCAGTTCAAACCCCTGTTGTTCAAGGGTTGACTGTTGTCTCAGTTGTTCAGTATCCATTAATGACTTGAATTCTCTATTTTCTTCGATACTGAATCAACGTTAGGAGGCATGTGATTAAAAACAGTTCTCTGTTAATAAAGGAGCAGGTGAGTTGGCATTCAAGTACAAGTCTTGCTGCACACATAGCTGCTGCTCTCATAGGAGTAATCCCAATGTTCTTTTCCAGTCTACACCATGGATCGCAAAATAATTTGTATAAATTCTTCCTGTACAGCATGAGTTTTCAATGACAACCAGATGCAAAAAGTCATCAAGTGCTTCAGGCTCTTATACATGCTGCACAGATGCCAGGAACGTATTCTTGCTCTGCATATAAATCATTTCCATCTACTATAAAGCAAAATGTGTTCTAGTACATACTTTTTCATTCACATTATGTGCTATTGACAGTATGTTTGCATAACAGTATCATTTGATATAGGAATTTTGCTGACTTACTTCTGATTTAGCATCAACTATATGTATCATTAGCTTGTGGTTGGCTTTATAAGCTTCTTGCCAGTGCTTTGTGTTGTACCTTTTTTCACTATCAGGAGTACAATGACAAATGATAACTTGGTAATTCTAGTCTTTTTTCTTTTTACTTTATTGACAAAACTCATCAAGTTGATACTGGAAACCGATATCTTGTTCTTGTTCATTCTTGTTCTGGAGAAAAGTAAATTGCCTTAGCAGAGAGGTGAGTGTGCTTTGCCTGACAATTATATAAAAGTCTTTGATGGCTTTAGTCCTCTATAGGCTAGGACTTTTATACAGGTGATAAAAATCTACCTCAAAGTAGCCTAAGGAGGAGTGGGAAGCACTGAATTAACTCAAAACTGAGAAGGCAGAAAAAGTGCAAAATAATTGAGGGATGTTGTATCCAGATATTTGAAGGATATGGCCAGGCCTCTGTATCTCCCATGCCACCTCTCGGCTCTGCAGTTTTCTGTTGGCTTCATTTTCAGGCAGGTTCTTTACACGTGGCAGCTGAAAGGTTGTATGATCCTTGTGATTTGTGACCTCACAGTAATAGAACACTTTCCTAGCACCTGTATATAGATAAAAATAATAGGGAAGGCTGGACGCAGTGGCTCACACCTATAATCCCAGCACTTTGGGAGGCCGAGGCAGGTGGATCATGAAGTCAGGAGTTCGAGACCAGCCTGGCCAATATGGTGAAACCCCGTGCCTACTAAAAATACAAAAATTAGCCGGGCGTGGTGGCACACGCCTGTAATCCCAGCTACTCGGGAGCCTGAGGCAGAAGAATTGCTTAACCCGGGAGACAGAGGTTGCAGTGAGCCGAGATCATGCCACTGCACTCCAGCCTGGGTGACAGAGAGAGACTCTGTGTCAATAAATAAATAAATAAATAAGGAAGACTCTGGTTGTCCCAGTTTGGATCACAATTCCATGCTGAAATCAATAACACTGGTTAAGGATAGATTATTTTGATTATCAAGCCTGTACAATATGCCCACTCCTGTGGACAGATTTTATTGCTAGAAGTGAAGGAAAGAATATACACATAAAATATTTTTCTTCTATTGCAGACACTACTTAAAGTTTCAACAAAAATAATACCCAAGAGGCAAATAGACTAATGATCCAATAAAATTCAGTTTTCAGAGATTCATGCTTATATTTCTTTTTAGCACATTTTGTTCTATGTAATTGCGCAAAATCAACACATTCACAGATAATTTGAAAAGAAGCTCTTCTCTTTATGTTTAAAAAGTTATTTTGAGTTGAAGTATTTCTGTTACTAATGTTTTCAACCTCTTTTACACTCAATAATTCACTCTTAAGCCTTTGATTAATTTATTTTATGATGAAGATATAAAATTACATAATAGAAACCAATAAATTGTAAACAAAAACCCATAGTAATGTAAAATAAATACATGTTTATGAAGACCAAAGTGCTCCAGGTTAACTGAATCTTAGTCAAGATTAACTGATCAGATAAACTTTATGATTCATGCACCATTTTTAAGAAAGCAATTTTTATGAAAAATATAGAGAAACTGTGGAAAAATCATAAACTACAATTTAAATTTATGAAGTATAAATAAACAAAATGTTTAAATGCTTTTCTTTGAGAACTACCAAAATAGCTTCTGAGCCCTTCATAGATGACCTCAGACCATACCCTGAGAACTGGCTCTTTTGCTTCTCAGAGCATTTTCAGAATCAGCTTTTCCACATGCCTGTGTACCACAACCACCTAAGTAGCTGTTTAAAAACCTGCATTTCCACATCTAGCTTCTAACCGATCAAACCAGACTTTTCTTGGGTGATGCCCAGGAATCTGTATGTTTAGTCTTTTAATGTAATTATAATACATCTATGTTGGCACCTGGCAATACGACCAATTTAGGAACCACAACCTAAAGTATCCTCTTTCCAGTCTATTTCCCCACTGTCAAACAACTTACACATGCCCATTCATCCTGTCCATGTACCCCCTCGGTTTTCATTTAAACCTATCACCTGGCTGGGTTTTTACCAATGGTGCCGTTGGAAGAACAGGGAAGCAGCTACCAAGATAGGAAACTCATAATCTTTATGGAAGTTTCATCAGCAGCCTGATTACCTGGCAGCTTCTTTCTCCCTTCACCTACTCTGGATCCAAAGAAACTAGGTCTTTCTGCCTCTTCTGCATGTCAGGAAAAAAGGGATTCTGATGCTCCATGGAGATCACTCCATTTTCTGCACATTAATTACCTCAGGAAGAGGGGAGGAGGGATGAGGCATGAAATAAAAATGCTCGGGAATATAGGTGGGTATGTTTCCTGTATCCTCCCTTACTCATCTCTGTCTTAATTATCTGGATCTCAGAGATATTTACATGTCCTTCTGGCATGGTGGGACCTGGGCAGAGAAATTATTCTGTGCCAGTTTTCAAATATTTGGTCAGTGTATATGGAGAGGGCAATATGAAGACTGTGTGGTAGTACAGCAGAGAAAGCTCAGTGATGCCCCTAACATCTTGAGCAATCTAGTTGTGACCTCAACGTTGCACATTCCACTAAGCCAAATAAAAGCTCTGTGATTAGGAGACCTGCCCTACTCAGAAGGCAGTTTGGTACCAGTCCATTGCCACTTGATTATGTTTCTTAAGGGGTAGGCAGGTGCTGTTTTAATGTTCCATACTCTAAGCAGTTTATCAATTTTTTTTCCAATGACAAAGAACACTGTCTCTGAGAACAATTGTAATGAGTAGTTTCTGTCTTTCTATATATTTGGTGCTAGTTTATAGCAGGGGTCAGCAAACTAACAGCTGCCAGCCAAATCCAGCCTGCAGCCTGTGAGCTAAGAATAATTTTTTAAAAATCTTTTTAAAGATTTGTAAAAATAAAACAAAGATTAATATGTGGCCTGTAATGCCTAAATTATTTACTATCTGACCCTTTGCAGGAAAATTTGCTGATCCCTGAGTTAGAGGACTTTTAGACTGACGTACCTGGTTACTAACTGGCTGACCCTCTTAATTTAACTCTTCTTGGCTCCACCATGAAGACCAGCTAAGAGTAATTTCTGACCTAGTTCTAATATCTGCCTTCCAGTTTACCAGATCCCAGTGGTGTGCAGATAAACAGTGGTGTGCAGAACCAGCTCTCTGGATGTAAAAGTCCTGATTTGAAGCATCTGCCAGTTTTTGTTGTGTAAATACTCCCTTCCATGGCTGATTTTAAGCTACCAAAATGATGTCCCTGAACATGGAAATGGGAATAGATGCACACAGTCAGATCTTGCTAGATGATACAAGTCGTCTCCAGCACACCATAGCCAGATCCCAAGTGTTTCAAAGTATCTGACATGGTGGAAAGAACACCATCTGCAACTGGTTAAATATTCCTAAATTCAAACCCAGTCTTCACCACTTAATGAACTGCATAATCTTCAATAAGTCATTTAACTTCCATGAGTGTGTTTTTACATTTGTGAACCTAAGATAATGCCACATACCTTTCAGGTAGAAGAGTTTGGGAATAGTGAGAGCAGGTACTGGTGAATACACTACACAGTTCCTGGTACACATCTTCCCACTTCCCCCCACTGGGAGGAGGTTTCTCATTCCCTCCTCCCTCATCTTCTCGACAGCTCTCTATGTAAACCACAACTGGATGTGAGCCCAGTAAATCTTCCTTCTAGGTCTGTTGGGGGAGAGTGAGGGTTACCAGAAGTGTTTGGGCCCTAGGAAAAGTTTGAGGTCTGAGAGAGTTGGCTGAGGCCTGCTACTAAGCAGGACAAACTTGGAAGAATAAATTAGATAGCATGTCCTGAGCATGTCTATCAAGGGAGAATGTCCGTTTGATTCCATTTTAAGGGCTGAGTTCTGCTGTTATTTTTCTCTGTGTCTACAATGCTGGGCTCAATTGTGTAGTCTATAGAGCAACTCAATATATAATTGCTGAATGAATGAATGAATAATAAATATCAGCAATAAATTAATACAATCATGATCATCCCAGCGATTAGGAAACTGAGCTCTGAATAGCCTGGATTCAAATCCCAACCTGGTTCCTTACTATCAGATCTGTATCTTTGGACAAGTTATTTAACTTCTCTGTACTTTGGTTTCATAACTTGTAAAATGAATGCTATTAGCAATTATCTCATAGAGTGGAGTTAAAGTACTTAGTAAAATAAGCCTGGAGCATTGCAGGTACCCAATAATATAAGCTATTATTATCATTACCATCAAAGTCAACATTAACAACAAAACACGCATTGAAATCTACTATACATCATGCTCTTAGTTGAATCTATTAATCCAATCATCACTTCAAGGAGAGAAAACATGCAACAATATGACTACCACTCTAATGTGTCACAATGCCTAATTTTAATAAACCAAATTCATTGCAACTAAATATTTACATTCTTTTGATCTCTCATGCTCATCAAACTAAAGGGGCAAAGGCTACAATAATTGTGGGATAAAAGCTGAGGTTCTCTTACACTTGAGGGGTCTGAAAAGAAACTCCAGGGGGCTCCCAGTGGTCAAATATGGGACAATTTGAGCACCAAAAAGGAAAGAATGACTGTAAATGTTTAAAAACACATTGAATTATACTTGATGTGTGTATGTTTGAGGCAGAGAGAGGGAGGAGACCTTATTTATCATCATTGGAGGTAGCTAGTGTAGACATATTGCTATGGATGTTGGTGTCTCCCTAAAATTCATATGGTGAAACTGAACCCCCAAAGTAATGGTATTGAGAAATGGGGCTCGCTCTGCTCTCTCCTTGCAAAGAGTTAATCATTTCTGTTTTAGTCCATCACAAACTTAAGTCTGTACTCCTCCTTAATGATTATACTAACATTAAAAGAAATCCACTGAGTCATCATTGGGAAGGATGAGGAATTTAGAACACTTCCAGCTTCTCTCCTCCACTGTAAGATCTGTTCCTTGTATTATTAGTTTCAGTTCTTCTGTTGTTTTTTATTAGTTTCAATTATATCCTCAAACCTCTATTTCATGTTAGATGTCGTGTAGTCAGTATATCTTTACTGCCAACATGTGAGATAAATAATAATGCCCCTCCACTACTTCCTCCTTCCTTTTACCTCCCTCCCAATCCAAACCCAGGAAATGACAGAAATAATATGTTTAAAGAACAAATTAATAACCATTCTAGGAAACAAGAGAAAGTAACAACACCAGATGAGAAATATGAGCAATCTGAAAGTCAGAAAACAGTGTTTGTCCTGGGGGATATGAGGAGGCAGCAGCCTAATGTGGCAGAGGACTGGGTGCCACAGGCTCAGGAGGGCAGGGGAGCTGCTTGGTTGTGCCTTGGCTTCTCTTCACATTGTCCTTGGTGGATGTTTGCCCGTTCTGTTGTCATTGTGCACACCTGATATGAATCAGAGGTGACCATTAGATCCATTGAATGCATATGGGCAGAGAAAGAGTTTATAACAGTCACAGACTTTGCTTCTCCAGGCCTAATGGACAATCTGCAGAAGCAGCTGTTGCCAGCCTCATGCGCTCACCTGGACCTGCTTCTAGAGGCAGTGGTGATGAGGGTCAGGCCACAGGGCATGCGGCTCCTCTGAAGCAGTTTCCTGGTCGTGTTCAGAGGCTGGGAGCCTTGAGAGGTGAGTGGGCCGTGAGCTGGTATGGTACTTTGGTTAGTGTACAGGGCCCCTGAAGACCCTGTCCTGATTCTCCTCCATCAGCCTTTCTTAGACCTACTGCCTCCTAACACTTGCTTGGTTCCCATTATCATGCTGTCGTGCTTCTTTCAAACCCAGCTCAAGTGCCTGGACATTTATCCTTCAGTCTGCAGCTGAACATGCACAGTGTTTGCTGCACTGGCTGGGGCACAGTTGGGGTTGTCTCTGACCTCTGCAATGATCAAGTCTTGGTTCTTTTCTCACCTATCGGCAGCATTTAATGATTTAATGCTATCTCCTCCTTGAAACCATTTCACTTGTTTCTAGGGAGGCTGCTTCTGTAGTGTTCTGTTTTTAAGAACCCCTTCAAGAAAATAAAGTCAGAGCAGTGCAAGTAGAATGAATGGTTTCTTATGAATATATTCACCAGTTGGCATGGAGGGCCCTGAGCCATTGGATCTGAGCAGCACCCTACGTATTAACAGAGGGGCGACTCAGCTAGGGGAAGACCCACTACAGGGGAGAGAGTCTCACCTGAGTCCAGCCCCAGCCTTCTGAATCCCTTGATGTATCTGAAGGCCTGCTTCTCCATAAAGCAAGTGTTTCCTCTGAAGTTAACAACAAACATTTTGCTGTTTCTGCTCTTCCTATGTGTCAGGGTAGCACAGGCCACATGTTCAGGTTCATACCTTAGAAAGCTTCTGGGTCAAAAGCTGCAGTGTCCAATTCAGTAGCCCCTTGCCATGTGTGGCTGCTAAACACTTGAAATGTAGCTGGTGCAAATGTAGGTATGCTCTAAGTGTAAAGTGATCACCAGATTTCAAAGCAAAAAAAACCAGAATATAAAATATCTCATTAATAATCTTTATGTTGATGATGTGTTGAAATGATTATAGGTTGAATATATTAAGTTAAAATATGTTATCAAAATTAATTTATTTCCTTATACTTTTAAAATAGGTTTACTGGGAAATTTCAAATTACTTGTCTGGGTTACATTTCTATTTTTAATGCATTCAGGTCCAGGCACAGTTGAGCTCATGATTTTGTACTGAGGTCACTCTCAGAGATGGTTTAGGAGGATCTGATAAAGAGCTTCTTCTTCTCTAGAGAGCAGTTACCCCTTTTTTCCCTTAGGTGATGAACAGAAGAGACATCTTGACCCAGATGAACTTGATGAGATAGATCCCATTGTTAAATTGGTTACCCTTACTCAAGCACCTGCCTGCAGTCCTAGCCTATAGGAAATCCCCTGCTCCTGCCCCCACATACACCTTTTCCTTTCCCCCAGGAGTTCTCTCACCTTCAGCAGGATGTTAAGATATCCCCTCTGAGGACCATCCTGGGGGTTGCGGGTTGTGAGTGTACTGAGGTCTGATTGACGGTGATTAGTGTTCATGTGGGATCACCTGGTTTGGCTTATTCAGGTTTTCTTTCTTCAGGTTTTTTTTTTTTTGTAAATATTCAAATCAGACTCTGCTGTTCTGTGTGCCTCAGGGAGCAATACATGATCCTTCAGAGCGGGACCATAATGGAATGACAAGGAGCATACTTTAGTGATTGAGCAAACCACAAAACCTGTCTCTGCCTGATCATCCATGTTGGTGGGCTTGTAACTATATGGATACAACCTGCTGCTGTTTCTTGTCAGGACTATGCCCCATTTCTGGATCCTCTCTGTTAGAGAAAGGGAGCCTGAGCGCACCTGCATTAAAATTAAAAGAGTCAGAGGAGGTGAGGTGAATAAAGGCATGTGGAGGATTAGCTGACAAGAGATCAGAGAGAATGGAAAATACAGAGGAAAGAGATGGTGATGATTTTAATAGCTTTGGGGAATTGACTCTGGGTCAGGCACTGCGCCCAGTGTTTTAGTATTGATATTATTTTATTTGCTTCTCATACTAATCCCCGAGGCAGGTAGTAAAATTATCCCATTTTATAGATGAAAAAACTGGAAGAGATAGAGGATAAATAATCTGTCAAAATCATAACAATGGCCAGTGGCAGGAGGAGGATTTGAGCATGGGTCTCAGTCTGGAGCACGTGTCTTTAGTTACTGTACTCTACTGCCCATAGATAGAAATAGAACAGGGGAATGTAAGTGGAAAAGAGAAAGGCACATCAAAAGGAAAAAGCAAGTAGAAAAAGAGTAAAACAAGGGTGCACTAGAAATGTGAGTTGTGATGTTTGACTTGAAAGAGATGAGTTTAAAAAGAGGAGGCAGTAAAAAGGAAACTGGAAAGAAAATGGAGTCTCAAACTTTTCTTCATACATCTAGAAGATTCTTATTCTCACATTTACCAGAAAATCCCTATTTGATATTGTTTGACTCTGTGTCCCCACCCATATCTCATCTCGAATTGTAATCCCCACATATCAAGGGAGGGACCTGATGGGAGGTGATTAGATCATGGGAGCAGTTTCCCCCATGCTGTTCTCATGATAGTGAGGAAGTTCTCATGAGATCTAATGGTTTTATAAGCATCTGGCATTTCCCCTTTTTACTCTCTCTTGGCTGACACCACGTAATACATGCCTGCTTCCCCTTCCACCATGACAGTAAGTATCCTGAGGTCTTCCCAGCCATGTGGAACTGTGAATCAATTAAACCTCTTTTTTTTCAAAATAAATTACCCAGTCTCAGGGAAGTTATTTATAGCAACGTGAAAATGAACTAATACACTATTTACATTTAATTTCCTTATATAGTTTAGGGAGCTCTGTTTTTGTTACATGTGTACATGGTGACAAAATGTGGGCAGAGACAAAACGTAACTTTGAAGTTAACTCCAAGCCAAGACCCTAAGATATCATGGTTTTCTTGCTAAGGATTCCTCACAGATCCCTGAAAGAATGCACAGACTCAGAGATGCCACTAAAGAGGCCAGCAGTGCTGCATATGAGCATTGCTATCCTGTACACTGTTTTTGGCTTGGAATGACATTTTCACCAAGTTTAGATAGAATAACAAAACGAAGGCAGTACCTCCTATAAACATAAATGTGTACAGTTTAACAAACAAAGGATTGTTCTTTGTTGTGAGATTATTTCTAAGTTGGGGTAATGAAGTGCCACTTCTTATAAATGATAGAAGCACGTGCTAGCTTTTAAAATGTCATTTAGCAAACAAAAAAAAATGAAAGCTCTTTCTCAAAAACAAAATGTTGAGAAAAAAGGAACTTGCAGGATTTAAATGGTATGAAACTATGCATATAAAGTTTGAAAACCTTCAAAACATTACCATATTGTGCATGGTTACATACATATGTGGTAAAATTTTAATTTCACACATAATAATGATTAACATCAAAATTCAGGGTAGTGGATGCCTCTGGTAGGGAGGAGGAGAGGAACTGGATTGGAGACGGTAACCAGGGAGCTTATTTTTATTTGTAAAATTGTATTTCTTAAACTGAGCAGTCAGCACATGGAAATTCAGTTCATCTTTTCACAAACTATACTGAAAGTTTGCAATACACTGAAAAATTTACAAGGAAGGAGTGAAGGAAATTAGAAGAGAAGGGGAAAGTAAAGAAGGAGAGAAGAAGGAAAGGATGAAAGGAAGAGATGGGAGGAAAGATCACATTTTATTAATCCAAGGTGTGGAAAGTAGAGTTAGAAGTGATGTCAAAAACACCAAGATCCATTTTGGGCAGGAAGAGGGAGAAAAACTGAAGGTTAAGTCATATGGCAAAATTTGCTGAGGAATTCAGAAGGAAAGACCCTCAAGATGAGATTTATATTTGTGTACAGCTACAAATTCCCCTGAGCATGCTCTAGCTGTATCCCCAAATCTAAGTTACCTTCATAAGGAGATATATTTACCTTGGCCTGCCTGGACAGGTGGATTTTCAAATGAAACCACTCTTTTGACTAGTGCAGTGCGTGAAAAACACTTCTTAGCTTTACAAAGTCTCTGGTGGTGGTGGGTGTCACAAAAATGATCCTGGCAACTAGTACAAGCACTGATTCTGAAAATGATGTATGTTTTTCCTTCAAACACAAAAACCATAGTGTGAATTCTGTGATAGGTAAGCATGGAAGAAGGAAGGACATATGGAATCACAAGCAATGTGGCAGCCTTGGTGCTCTTCACTAAACTTTTGTGTGCACAGAACCGAACCCTCTCCTATTTTGCTTCAAGTTCTTCCCAGCTGTCATCTCTGTGTACCTCAGAATTTATCAGTAATATAAATATCCTCTTCTTTTCTAGAGAAGAGGAAAATCACAAACTAAGAAACTTTCTGTTTCCTTTTAAAAAATAAAATGTCAAACTTGTTGGAGAGAATAGCAGCAACAATCATATCCTATCAGTGGAGACCATTATAGTCTCCATTTGACAGATGAGGAAACTGAAGGCCAAAGAGGAGAGAATAGCAGCAACAATCATATCCTATCAGTGGAGACCATTATAGTCTCCATTTGACAGATGAGGAAACTGAAGGCCAAAGAGGACAAGTAAATTTCTCAGGGTCACCTGAAGGGTGAGCCAGATCTGAGACTTAATTCCAGGTCTGTACAATTCTTCCACCAGATCCTAACTGCCACCTGCTGCCATCACAGTGACGTGTTCCAGTGAGGTTCTCATCCCTCACCCCTGAGTGGACTGCAGAATGGAAATTTCTTTCCTCGTACTCCGCAAGAATGAATAAAGACATGGGGCTGCAACATATTGATGTTGAAACCATGATATTCACTTCTGTCCTATAATGAGTAATGTAATAGCCAGTAGCCAGTGTCTCCACATCTGTTTTTTAAAATAACATTGTCAGCCTTTATATATTGTTTTTGCCATCTATTTTTCCCACCACTAGACCAGTCCTTTGCAGAGTTTTTAAGCCTCAATGGCAACTGGCTATGCTAAGTGAAGATAGTTTTTGCCCTTATTGCCATATTTTAAGTCACTCCAAAGTTTTCTACTAGCTCAAGCAGGAACTTAATCATCCTCCATTGCACACCCCCCCCGCCCCGCCACCACCAAAAGGTCCTGTTGGTAATCATCCCCAAATGGATGCCTCAATTATGCCTCTGAACTAGTCTGT
Organism: Pan paniscus; assembly: GCF_029289425.2. Lineage (NCBI taxonomy): Eukaryota > Metazoa > Chordata > Mammalia > Primates > Hominidae > Pan > Pan paniscus. Next base: position 115,438,938 of record NC_073258.2, read on the forward strand.
TGACCTCACTGTGTCTACCTTTTCCACCCCTCTCTGCTTTGGTTGACAAGCAATTCTTGCAAAGCTACTTGAGGGAGTATTGCTGTGGCTTCCATGGCTTTTTTTTTTTTTTTAACCCTCCATGTAATATTGCCTTCAGAAATGTTTTTTTTTTTTTTTTATGATAACAAACCTAAGATCCTTAGGGTGCCATAACAGTGCTAGGCTTTAGGTAGAGTCTGGGAATTTTTTGAGACTCTGTACTGTGCTTTTTCACTTGAACCCAGGAGCAACAGCATTTGTGTCCATGGTTCATAAAAGTATATTGCCCACATTAACAACAGCTGAAGTCTAGCTCAGCCAGCCAAATTTCCTTATTGCATGTCATTAAATCATACAGTTATAGAACTTTGAGTTAAAAAGGACAGCGAAGATATTCTATATTAACCTTGTATATGGTACTAAATTTCCATTTATATCAGTTGTTTCCTAACATTAGCACATATCAGTATCACAAGAAAGGCTTGTTAACAAGTGTGTTGTAAGTTTATTTATATAGTTGCTGCCTTGACATCCATTTTTAAACCTGATATAAGTTGTTGGAAGCAGTCATACTCCATTGCCTTTGACCTAGTTAAAGCTTCCTTTCCCTGTGTGGTTGTTTATTATATAGCCTCCTTCTTCCTCATCTCACTGACCCCAAGCCCAACACACTCAATAGCTGCTGACCATGATAAAACCTATGGTCAATACCAGAGTCGTATAAATAAGTTTCCCCTTTTCCTGAGTGTTTTTTTTAACTAGACGATCCATAGCCCCTTCAGGACAGCATAAATGATAATGCCTATGGGTCTTAATAATGGCATAGCCCCACAGGTTCTCTCTCACCCTTTCTCTCTCACTCCCCACCCTCTGGTTGAGATCCTTGATATCTATAGCCTTCTTGTCAGTCTCTCATCAGCACCCCTAATCTCTCTGGGACCTCTGAATAATAAAGTTTACTTAATTGAGCTCAAACTGCAAACCCTGTTTCATGGGAAGGAGCTCAAATCTCAGTTCAGTTCTCTTCATTTACGTGCATTTTGGTTTCACATCCTCATTGTGTCTCCCCTGACACAGACAACTGAACCTAACTTTATTCCCCAGTTAAGTTCTCCTAGAGAGTGGCTATCTTGGCTTATGGTCCCTCTGGACAGAGAGACCTCAAGACCAATGTACCCTAGAACTTAAAGTATAATAAAAAAAATATATATATATATATATAAAAAGAAAAAACCATAATAGTAAGAATCACAATAAAGTGTTTCTTGCAGTGTGAATGCACTGACAAAAATTCTTTTAACTTATTTTATCAGAAAATGCTTTATTTTACCTCATTCTTGAAATTTATTTAGTTGGATATAGAATTCTGTGTTGACAGTTGTTTTCCTTAAGCACTTCAAAGATATTGTTCTTCTGTTTTCTGGCCTCCATTATTCCAAAAAGAAGTCAGCTGCCATTTAAATCGTGCTCCCCTTTTATGTTATATGCCAGTCTTTCCTGGCTGCTTTCAAGATGTTCTCTTTATCTTTAGTTTTCAGTAGTTTGACTATAATATGCTTAGGAAATTTTCTTCAAATTTATCCTGCTTGAGGTTCTATGAAATTCTTGAACTTATAAATTTATGTCTCTCCTTTCTGTGTTGCCCAGGCTGGTCTCAAACTCCTGGTCTCGTGTAATCTTCCCACCTCAGCCTCTGAAAGCATTGGGATTACAGGAATGAGCCACTGCACCCAGCCTAATATCCTTACTAAGTGCTCAGTCTGTCACACCTTTATTGTTGTATGTCAAATATACTTTCTTAGTTTTTGTACAATGGACAGGCTGAGAATTTCAAAATCTTTAATTTTGGTTCCTTTTTGCTTGCTTAAATTTCATATTCAATTAATTTATTTCCCCTTGTATTTTTCTATAAGGTGTCAGGAGGAACAAGGCCACTCTTTCAACACTTTGCTTAGGAAACTGTTTAGCTAAATATCTGGTTTCATTGCTCAGAGGTTCTACCTCTCATAAAACACTAGAACTCAAACACGGTTTATCCAAGTTCTTTGCCACTTTATAACAAGGATTGCCTTTTCTCTAGTTTCCAATAACGTGTTCCTCATTTCCATGTGAGACATAATCAGAATGACCTTTACCATCCATATTTCTACCAATATTCTGGTCATCATATTGTCTAAGAAGACAGAAGCTTTCTCTACAGCTCTCCTCTTTCTTTCTGAGATCTCACCAGAATTGCCTTCAAATGGCCATTCATGATAATCTAGGCTTTTTCTAGCATATACCTAAAAACTCTTTCAGCTTCCACTCAGTACTCAGTTCCAAAGCCACTTCCACATTTTTGGGTGTTTGTTACAGCAACACCTTCACTTCTTGGTACCAATTTTTGTCTTAATTTGGACTGCTGTAACAAAACACTATATACTGGGGGGCTTATAAACAACAGAAATTTATCTGTCACTGCTTCAGTGGCTAGAAGTCTGAGATCAGGGTGTCAGCATGGTCAGGTTTTGGTGAAGCCCTCTTCTGCATTACAGGTGGCTGGCCTCTCATATCTTGAGGAGTAAGAAAAAGCAGAACTCTGTGGGGTTCATTTATATAAAAAGAGCATTAATTCCATTCATGAGGGCTCTGTCCTCATGACCTGATCATGTCTGAAAAGCCTCACTTCCTAATATCACCACATTGCGGATTAGGACCTCAAGAAATGAAGATGAGGGCAACACAAATATTCAGTCTACAACAATAACCTTTGAAGTTACTTTTATTTTATATTTTTAATGAAAACAATATAGGAACAGATTAATGGCATGTTAATCTGACACAACTTATAATACACAACTTATAATAAAAATGGGCAATCCCCTACGTCCTTCCTCTCCTTACTCAAGTTTTGCTTTTAGATATACTTATTAGCTGTTTTGATATTTCTATTTCAGAAATTATTTACTGGCTTACTATTTAGCAAGATAAATAATTATTTCTCTTACCCTGTCCCCCACGCATGTGTACACACACACACACACACACACACACACACACACACATCTTTCCCCTTCTCTTCCATTTGGAAGATCACAATTTTGGTCAATTATAGGGTTTTACATTAACAAATTACCACAAATTAATGGCTCAGTTAACACAAATTTATTATTTTATAGTTTTAGGTCGAAAGTAAAAATTAGTCCGTAGGGATAAAGTCAAGGTGTTAGCAAGGCTGATTCCTTCTGGAGACTGTACGGGGAGAATCTGTTTCCTTTGCCTTCTAAAAGTCTTCTGTATTCCTTGGCTGTGGCCCCGTCCTCCATGTTCAAAATCAGCAATGTAACATCCTCAAATCTCTCTTTGATTATTTGGCTTCTGTTTTAATTGCACATCTCTCACTATAAGCCTTCTACCTCTCTCTCTTAGAAGAGCCCTTGAAATTACGTTAGCCTCAATTGGAGAATCAAGAATAGTTTCTCATTTCAAGATTCTTAGTTATATCTGCAAATCCCCTTTGCTACAAAGGGTAGCATATTTACAGATCTGGGGATTAGGGCATAGACATCTTTGGAGGAAGAGGAGCATCATTCTGCCTTCCACACTAGGATCATATAAATGTTTCTCACAGATGAATCACATGGTATACTATGATTATTTTTCATTCCTAATACCATTTTTGTTGGTGTTAATAATTAACTTTTGTTGTTTGCTTAATTTTTTATGTACTTGCACAAATTCTTCTAACCATGAAACTCTTCTTAATATGACAAAACACACCAGTTAAACTCTTAGTCCATTTTCTTTCTGGAGATTTCCTTCCTAAAACCCTATGTCTTCCTGCTTCTATGTGGAGCAATTGTTCTTTAAACCAGAGGCCAATGGATATTCTGTAAAGGACAAGATATTACATACTTTAGGCTTTATGGGACATACAGTCTCTGTCTCAACTACTTAACTCTGCCTTTGTATATAAAAACAGACATGGACAATATGTAAATAAATAGGCTGGTTATATTCCAATAAAACTTTACTTACAAAAGCCAGCAAATTGAGAAAGACAGTTGGAAAGAGACACATATAGATCAATGAGATACAATAAAGAACCCAGAAATAGGTTTACACAAATATGCCCAACTAATTTATTTTTTAATTTTTATAATTTTAAAATATTTTCCATTTTTATTCTAGATTCAGGGGGTATATGTACAGATTTGTTACATGGGTATACTGAGTGATGCTCAGGTTTGGGATATGATTTATCCCATCACCCAGAGTGAGCATGGTACCCAATAGTTTTTCAACCCTTACCCCCTCCCTTCCTCCCTATTCTAGTAGTCCCCACTATTGTTGCCATTTTTATGTCCATGAGTACCCAAGGTTTAGCTCCCACTTATAAGTGAGAACATGTGGTATTTGGTTTTCTGTTCCTGCGTTCAGTTGCTTAGTGTAATGGCCTCCAGCTGCATTCATGTTGCTGCAAAGGACATGATTTCATTCTTTTTTATGGTTGCATAGTATTCCATAGTGTATATGTACCACATTTTCTTTGTCCAATCTCTCATTGATAGGTTGATTCCATGTCTTTGCTATTGTGAATAGTACTGTGATGAACATACAAGTGCATGTGTCTCTTTGGTAGAATAATTCATTTTCTTTCAGATATATACCCAGTAATGGCATTGCTGGGTCAAATGGTAGTTCTGTTTTAAGTTCTTTGAGAAATCTACAAACTGCTTTCCACAGTGGCTAAACTAATTTACAATCCCACCAACAGTGTATAAACATTCCCTTTTCTCTACAGCCTTGCCAGCATCGGTTGCTTTTTGACTTTTTAATAATAGTCACTCTGGTGTGAGATAACATCTCACTGTGGTTTTGATTTGTATTTCCTTGATTATTAGTGATGTTGGGCATTTTTTCACATTCGTTGGCCATGTGTATGTCTTCTTTACAGAAGTGCATGTTCATGTTTTTTGCCGACTTTTAATGAGGTTTTATATATATTTGCTTGTTAAATTGTTTATGTTTCCTACAGATTCTTGATATTGGGCCTTTGTTAGATTATAGTGCAAAATATTTTCTACCATTCTGTAGGTTATCTGTATACTCTGTTGACAGTTTCTTTTGCTGTGCAGAAGCTATTTAGTTTAATTAGGTCCCACTTGTTGATTTTTATTTTTGTTGTAATTGCTTTTGAGACTTAGTCAAAAATTCTTTCCCAAGGCCAATATCCAGAATGGTGCTTCTTAGGTTTTCTTCTAGGATTCTTACAGTTTGAGGTCTTACATTTAAATCCTTAACCCATGTTGATTTAATTCTTGTATATGGTGAAAGGTATGGGTCCAGCTTCATTCTTCTGCATATGGCTAGCCAGTTATCCCAGCACCATTTATTAAATAGGGAGTCTTTTTCCTGTTCCTTTTTTTGTTGAATTTGTCAAAGATCAGATGACTGTAGGAGTATGCCTTTATTTCTGGGTTCTCTATTTTATTCTATTGGCCTATGTGTTCATTTTTGTACCAGTACCATCTTGTTTTGGTTACTGTAGCTTATATGATAGTTGGAAGTCGAGTAATGTGATGCTCCGGCTGTGTTCTTTTTCTTTAGGATCGCTTTGGCTACTTGGGCTCTTTCTTGGTTACATACAAAATTTAGAATAGTATTTTTCTAATTCTGTGAAAAATGATGTTGGTACTTTGATAGGAATAGCATTGAATCTGTAGATTGCTTTGGGCAGTATGGCCATTTTAACAATATTGATTCTTCCAATCCATGAGCATGGACTGTTTTTCTATTTGTTTGTGTCATCTATGATTTCTTTCATTAGTGTTTTGTAGTTCTTCTTGTAGAGGTCTTTCACTTCCTTTGTTAGATGTATTCCTAGGTATTTCATTTTTTTGTGGCTACTATAAATAGAATTGCATTCTTGATTTGGCTCTCAGCTTGAATGTTATTGGTGTATAGAAATGTTACTGATTTTTGTACTTGATTTTGTATCCTGAAACTTTACTGAAGTTGTTTATTAGTTCCAAGAGCCTTCTGGCAGAGTCTCTAGGGATTTCTAGGTATAGAATTATGTCATCAGCAAAGAGAGGTTGACTTCCTATTTTCCTATTTGGATAACTTTTATTTATTTCTCTTGCCTGGTTGCTCTGGCTAGGACTTCCAGTATCATGTTGATAGGAGTGGTGAGAGTGGGCATACTTGTCTTGTTCCAGTTCTTGGGAAGAATGCTTCCCTCAGCTTTTGCCTGTTTAGTATGTTGTTGGCTGTGGGTTTGTCATAGATGGCTGTTATTATTTTGAGGTATGTTTCTTCAATTCCTAGTTTGATGAGTGCTTTTATCATGAAGTCATGTTGGATTTTATCAAAAGCTTTTTCTGCATCTATTGAGATGAACATAAGGTTTTTGTTTTAAATTCTGTCCAACATACCTATCGGAATATTTAAAATTAAAAAATAGAAATAATACAAATGCTGGTGAGGATGTAAAGAAACTGGGTTACTTATACATTGCTAATGGAAATATAAAAATGTATGTTCTGGAAAACAGTTTGGCAGTTTCTTAGAAGACAAAACATGCGGTTAACCATATGAACCAGCGACTGTATGCTTGGGCAATTATCTCAGAAAAATGAAAACTTATGTTTATACAAACACCTGTACATGAAAGTTTTCATGCAGCTTTATTGATAGTAACCCAAACTGGAAATAATGTAGATGTTCTTAAGTGGATGAAGGGTTAAACACTTCATGGTACATCCGTACTATGGAACAGTACTCAGCAATAAAAAGGAACAAGCTGCTGATACACAGGACTTGAATAAATCTCAAGAGGATGATGTTGATTTTTAAAAAGCCTCTCTTAAAAGTTTACATACTGTATTGTTTAATTGATGTAACATTCATGAGATGACAAAATTATTAAAATGGAAAACAGATAAGTGATTGTGGTGGTAGATACATAAATCAGTGCATATAATACAATTTTATAGAACTAAATACACATGCACACACACATACACATAAGTAAGTACAAATAAAACTAAGATTGGTGGATTATGTCAATGTTAACATTCTAGTTGTGAAAGTGTACTATACTTTCGTATTATGTTACCAGTGGGGGAAACTGGGTAAAGAACACACAGGATCTTTGTATATTTATCCACAACTGCATGTGAATCTTGGTGTAATCTGCTAACCCACTCTAAACCAACTGTGTAACTCTCGTCTTGGGATTTCTGTGTTCTTCTGAAATGCCTGTTAATTGGATAATGAGTCTCCTAGATTGATCCTCCAATGTTCTTACATTTTAATTTTTCATAACTCATTTTCTTTTTAGAATAAACTTTAGGTGCAATTTACATACAATAAAATTTATTAAATTAATGTATATTATTAAATGCATTTTGACAAATGTATATAATTCTAATATAGGACAATTCCCATAATCCCTAAAATGTTCCCTTATCTCCCTTGTAGTCAGTTCCCTCCCTTGCAACAAATAATCTGCTTTCTGACATTATAGTTTTTGTCTTTCCAATAATTTTGTTAAAATGTAATTGTATTTCTGAAGGACCTCCTATTACCTTCAGAGCTCCCTGTGAGATCTGCTGAGGCCACTTTTGCAACTGCATTTCTGTTCAACTTCTCCCTCTGCTTAGTCCTGCTTCCTTTGCTTTCTCACAAGTGTCCCTGAGAGCAATCTCCAGAAAACGTCCTACTTGCACATCTCAGATTCTGAATTTGCTGCCTTGGAAACCCAACCTGTGACACTGGTTTTTGACAATTTTATTTTTAGGTACCTAGGCATGGTATCTTTATTTATCTTGATCAGTGTTCACTGTGCCTATTCAATCTGAAAAGACTTGTCATTTTTCAGTCCTTGGACTTTAAACAATTTTTTTAAAAATTATCTATTTCCTTTAAATTTTTCTTTAAAAATTCTCTGTGTTTTCTCCTATTGAATGGATTTCAAAATATCTGCATTAATATTCCCTTTCTGTCAATTCTCCTTTCATACTCTCTAATTGTACCTTTGCACTGCATTCTGAGAGAAGTCCTCAGCTAGGTCTTCAGATTAATTTAGTCACTCTTCCAGTGATTCAAATTGATGGGCTATCTGGCCCATCAATTGGGTCTTTATAGTAGTTGCATAACCTACTTTCTTAGTTCTTCATTTTTAACCTGTTCTTATTTAATTCACATGATATTCCGTTATAACACTCTGAGGCTATTACTTTGATTTATTTTAATTAATTGTTCAGTTTGCTCTTTTAACTAGTTTTTTAGTATTCTGTTTGTTGAATTCAGTGTCTTTTTTTGTAATGAATTTCCAGAATATTGGGTTTTTTGTTTGTTTGTTTGTTTGTTTGTTTTGACGGAGTCTCGCTCTGCCTGTCACCCAGGCTGGAATGCAGTGGCGCAATCTCGGCTTACTGCAAGCTCCGCCTCCCGGATTCACGCCATTCTGTCTCAGCCTCCTGAGTAGCTGGGACTACAGGCGCCCACCAACATGCCCGGCTAATTTTTTGTATTTTTAGTACAGATGGGGTTTCACCGTGTTAGCCAGGATGGTCTCGATCTCCTGACCTCGTGATCTGCCCGCCTTGGCCTCCCAAAGTGCTGGGATTACAGGCGTGAGCCACCGTGCCCGGCCTAATATTGGGTGTTTCTTGCTTGTGCATTCATTTTTATGTAAGACCCTCCCTATTCTGTTTTTAGTGGATGTGGTTTTCTTTGGGGAAGCAATCCTGCTTCAGGTGATTTGGGGTACTGAAACCATAAATATACTTCAAGGAGGTATACCTATTTTGGAGGGTATGGGTTTCCTCCTCCTTCTTGGGTGCCGTAAGTTATCTAATACATTGCCCTTCCTTTCTTGCCCCAATACTTGTGTTCATAATTTTAGCCTGAAGTTTGATGTTCTGCTGGCTGCTTCTTGATACAAATGAACATGGGGTGTGATCATCTTATGGGGTCAACCCATGTGGGCAATTAAAATATATTTCTTTAACCACTCACCTAGATGTTTTGCCAGGGGTCTTTCTAACCCCCTACATCCTTACCTTTAACTTGAATTACCTCCAGAGCCATGGCACCTTTCCTAACAGTCCTCTCACATGCTTTAGACAATGGTTTCTTCTGTTAACCCAGTCCCATGTGTATATTTTCTTTCATGGACTCCTTCATGATCACTGGTGTACCTTTTTGTGTTACAGGTCTTTTATGAATTTATTCCTTTAAACAATGTCTTTTCTAAGGAGTTGAATCAGTAAATGGCAGCAGGAATTTGTATTCGGTTCATTCTCCAACTCTTAAAAAAGTGTTTGGAATAGTTTAAATAGCACCAGAATTATTATTTTAAGTTTCAATAGAACTTATCTTTTAAAAAATCCTCTGGGCTTCAGTTAGGTGTAAATTTTGACTACTGATAGCATTTCTTCCATAAATATGGTCTTTCTAGGTTTTCTATATCTTGGTAACTTTGATCAGTTGTATTTTGCTAAAAATCCATTCCTTTTATTTAGATACTTTAATCTGATATAAATTTGGCATAGTAAATTCTTAAAATTTAAAAGCTCTGCTATTTGCTATATGTCTTAGAAAATATATTTTACAAATACTTTTTTTGTGTGTAATGAGCAACTTTTAGGGTAAAGATTATTATTCTTATTTTCTCTACAGTGTGTGAGCACAGTGCTTTTTATAATATTGGTTTACTTTTCTTTGTAATCCATTTGAAAGTATTCATTGTACTGCTGTTGGTCATGGTTCAGAGAACCAAGACTTTTGGCCAACACCAGGTGTATGGCTAATAATTTACTTTATTATACACCGTTTATCTTGAAAGCTATGGCTATCAACAGAAAGTAATGAAAATTAGCATGACTTCTAATTTACTTAGTTTCATAATTATATATCTCCTGGATATGTTATTTGTACTGTTGTGAATTAGCAGGTTTGGTAATCTTGGTAGACTCTCCAGCTTCTCTTAGCCACATGCTCAAGGAAAAGTAAGTACATGTCCCTAGGTGACTCCATGGCCATTTCTGTGAATATACCAGGGAGATATTAATAACCATTGCACGGCAGGGCGAGGTGGCTCACACCTGTAATCCCAGCACTTTGGGAGGCCGAGGCGGGCGGATCACAAGGTCAGGAGATCAAAACCATCCTGGCTAACACGGTGAAACCCTGTCTCCACTAAAAAATACAAAAAAATTAGCCGGGCGTGGTGGTGGGTGCCTGTAGTCCAGGCTACTTGGAAGGCCGAAGCAGGAGAATGGCGTGAACCTGGGAGGCAGAGCTTGCAGTGACCTGAGATTGCACCACTGCACTCCAGCCTGGGCAACAGAGCAAGACTCTGTCTCAAATAATAATAATAATAGTAATAACCATTGCACATCTCTTATTCCTGTGGTGTTTGCAATTTTTCTTAGCATTTCTAAAAGCAGGGAATAGCTTTCTTTTCTCAGCATATTCAAAATAATCTACAAAAGAGCTTCAAATCAATCTATAATTCTGAGTACAAAGCTTTCTCTCTTTTTTCTCTGTTGTTGGGACCTTTCAAAATCCACTTTTTATTAGTGGTTTCATTCTGCCACTGTATTTTTACAGAATAATTTCTTATATCTTATCTAAGAATTTTTCTCCCTCTCAAATAAACCAGGTTTAGATCTCAAATCTAGAAATCACTAGCTATGAGAATGTGGGCAAATCACTTAACCTCTCTGAGTATAGTTGTCTCATTTGCAAAATGGGGGGGTTAAAATTATTTCCATGTCATAAGATTGTTATGAAGATAAAACAAGATAAGGTATGTATGTTGTTTAGCTTAGTACATAGGAATCAATAAATATTAGGTGGTATCGTCAGATATTATAATCATTGTCATCATTCGTATGTGCTAACTGCTTTTCCTCAACATCATGTAAAAAACTTCTAGCTTAACCTTGCAGGAAATATTTGGGGTGGTCATATATAGTAGGAAAGTAGCCATAGCACCCTATCCAACAGGTCTTTGTTACAAATATCTGTCTCTATCTACTAGATCTGTAGCCTAGTGTTCCTACATGGGCACCATCTGTGCCTTATCAGGAGAAATTCAGCCAGATATCAGGCAAAATTCACCCCCGATATTTCACGTAGGTTCTTTTCTATTTTCCCTAAGCATTGGCCAGTTTGAGAAATAAAGGGACAGAGTACAAAAGAGAGAAATTTTAAAGCTGGGTGTCCGGGGGAGACATCACATGTCAGTTGGTTCCGTGATGCCCCCTGAGCCGTAAAACCAGCCAGTTTTTATTAGGGATTTTCAAAAGGGGAAGGAGTGTATGGATAGGGTGTGGGTCACAGAGATCACGTACTTCACAAGGTAATAGAATATCACAAGGCAAATGGAGGCAGGGCGAGATCACAGGACCACAGGACCGGGGCGAAATTAAAATTGCTAATGAAGTTTTTGACACCATTGTCATTGATAACATCTTATCAGGAGACAGGGTTTGAGAGCAAATGGTCTGACCAAAATCTATTAGGTGGGAATTTCCTTGTCCTAATAAGCCTGGGAGCACTATGGGAGATGGGGCTTATTTCATCCCTACAGTCTCGATCATAGAAGATGGCCACACCCAAGGAAGCCATTTCAGAGGCCCACCCTCAGGGGTGCATTCTCTTTCTCAGGGATGTTCCTTGCTGAGAAAAAGAATTCAGCGATATTTCTCCCATTTGCTTTTGAAAGAAGAGAAATATGGCTCTGTTCCACCCGGCTCACTGGCAGTCAGAGTTTAAGGTTATCTCTCTTGTTCCCTGAACATTGCTGTTATCCTGTTCTTTTTTCAAGGTGCCCAGATTTCATATTGTTCAAACACACATGCTCTACAATTTGTGCAGTTAACGTAATCATCACAGGGTCCTGAGGTGACATACATCCTCCTCAGCTTACAAGATGACAGGATTAAGAGATTAAAGTAAAGACAGGCATAGGAAATCACAAGGGTATTGATTGGGGAAGTGATAAGTGTCCATGAAATCTTCACAATTTATGTTTAGAGATTGCAGTAAAGACAGGCATAAGAAATTATAAAAGTATTAATTTGGGGAACTAATAAATGTCCATGAAATCTTCACAATCCAGCGTTCTTGTGCCATGGCTTCAGCCGGTCTCTCCATTTGGGGTCCCTGACTTCCCGCAACAGTGCCTGTTTGTCGTGTTCCTGGAAAGCATACTTCTAAAGCCTGCTTATTCTCTCCTCTCTCTCTGGAAGTGATAACCTGCCAACCTCTGAGTGCTAGCAATTTGCAAGGTATTGATTTACCTGACTCTTGCACTCCCTCCTAGAACACACACACGCAAGTTGTAAAACTTGTTTCTTCCTTTATACAATTGGATTTCTCTTATTTTCTATGTTCTGACAATAGTCCAATTTCAATCTTTGCTCTAGAATTTTAGTGCTGTGTTTTCCTTTTAAACCAGTTCTTTCAGCACTGATATCAGCTAATGCCCCTAACTCATCTCTACTGATATCAGTAATACCCCAATCTCATTTCTACTGACATCTGCTAATACCCAAACCCATCTTCACCAATATCAGCTAATGCCTCAAATCCCTTTCCACAGAGATTGGGGTAGAGATGGGTTTGGGGCATTAGCGGATGTCAGTGCTGAAAGAATGGGTTTAAAAAAGAAACAGCAATAAATTTTTGCAGCAAAGATTAAAATTATAACAATAAAGTATAAAAATGAATTTAAAATATTTATTTATAAATATAATAAGCAACACTTCTTGAGTACTTACAGTGTGCCAGTCACTCAGCAAGAACGTTCCTTAGGCTATAACATGTCTTCCTGCCAAACAATTCTAGAGGTAGTTTGTGCTGTTATCCTGATTTTGTGGATGAGAAAACAGAGACTTGGTTTGAATCACTGACTCATGGTCACAGACATCTATTGAGCAGTGAACTGGGACACAAGTCTAGGGTTTGAGGGGTTCTCCTTTTGAATCTAAACCAACTGAGAGAAACAAAATAGTCAGAAGGTTCAGGATCAAAAGACTGGCTCTTTTGCTGACATAAGTTAGATTGGAGAGGCTGGGCACAGTGGCTCACACCTGTAATCCCAGCACTTTGGGAGGCCAAGGCGGGCGGATCACCTGAGCTTAGGAATTTGATACCACCCTGGGCAACATGGTGAAACCCTGTCTCTACTAAAAAATAAAAAAAAAAATTGCTGGGCGTGGTGGTGCTTGCCTGTAGTCCCAGCTACTCGGGAGGCTGAGGCATGAGAATCGCTTGAGCCCGGGGGGCGGAGGTTGCGGTGAGCCGAGATCGTGCCACTGCACTTCAGCTTGGGCCACAGAGTGAGGCTCTGTCTCAAAAACAAACCAATTAGACTGGAGAACATGGCTCCCCACTTCTCAGTGCCCCTGAATTTAGACCATGGGAAAGCTTGGCTCTGCTGGGCAGACATGCCTAACTAGCTCGCTTTATATTGCTCCAAGTTGTAGATGGGGGAAATAGAGAGTAAATCTTTGTGTATTTTTCTTATTACAAATGAAAACTGAATTGTAGGACATGGTTTAAGTATGTTATCCAAGTGATTTCCTATACTAAATCTCAGAACTACATAGACTCAGCCACCAGAGTCCTACCACTATGAGCCTTTATGGGTAGATTGGCAAGTTTCTGGAGTTGTCACCAAATTGCTCTCCACTCTCTTTGGCTCCCTTAATGCCATAATTCTTGTCCATTCTTTCCTTGGGACCTAAAGCAATTGGGATATGCCTGGGCCAAGGCCTGGGGTTTTTCCTCTTTAGGCCAATTATGTGAAACTCAGGCCTGGAGCTTTCCCTTCTGTGATCCCAGACTGTTTGCTCCAGCCATGTTCGAGGAGCAAAGGGAAAGTAAAAGTCTCTAACTGCTGAGAATGAGTCTAAGTGAGACTTCAACCTTCAACTATAATGAATGTACCCATTCCTCCATGTCAGTGGTGGTTACGTTAACATCACTGTGCATACCACCTGATGTTGTCATAAAACGATCAGAGTCTTAGGCCAGCCTCCCAGCACCTCATGCCCCCCACCTTATGCTTATATTAGAAGAAGCCTTCCGGATTTTTTTTTCATATTTGGGATAGTCCCTACACATGCCCATTATGGAGTGGAATATTTTATGATTGTTATTTTTTGCTGTCTTCATTCAAATTGTGCTTTACTATTTTATTAAAAATTCCTGAATTTCTAAACATTAAGACATTACAACTTACTACTGACACAAGAATGACAATGCAGTAACAAGAAAATGAAAGTAGAAGATAAACGACTTAGAAACAATAACAACTCTATAATTCCAAGATAATTTAAGCAGGCAAGTTTAAAGTGTTTCATAAAGGTGCAAAGCAAGCTCTCAGCCTGCAGTGATGCACCACACCAGCAGATGGCACTGAATAGCTTCTCAGGTGCCACAGGAAGACCATTTACCAATGGTGGCTGCAACCTCTTAGCTTGGGCTGAGCAGTTCATATTATAATTTATTAATTATTTTTACTACTTATTGCCATTATTTTCCTTCCTTCCTTCCTTCCTCCCTCCCTCCCTCCCTCCCTTCCTCCCTCCCTTCCTCCCTCCCTTCCTCCCTCCCTTCCTCCCTCCCTCCCTCCCTCCTTCCCTTCCTCCCTCCCTTGCTCCTTCCCTTCTTCCCTCGTTCTTTTCTTCCTACCTTCCTGCCTTCCTCCCTCCCTCCCTCCTTCTTCAGTAAAATTGACTAATAAAATTTGTATATATTTAAGGTATACAATGTGATGTTTTAATATATGTACACATTGTGAAATGATTATCCCAATCAAGCTAATTTTGTGCATATGTGTGTGTGGTAAGAATACTTAAGATTTACTCTGTTAGCAAATTTAGTATTTAATAACATTATTATTAACTGTAATCACCATCCTGTACATTAGGTCTCCAGAAGTGACTCATCTCATAACTGGAAGTTTGTACCCTTTGACCAGCATCTCCCTATTTCCTCTGCTCCTTGACCACTGGTAGGTAACCACTCTTCTACTCTCTATTTCTATTATATTCTGTTATTTAAGATTTCATATATGAGTGAGATCATTCAGTATTTGTCTCTTTGTGTCTGGATTATTTCACTTAGCCTAATGTTCTTCAGATTCATTCATGTTGTTGAAAATGGCAGGATTTCTTCTTTTGTTAAGGCTGAATAATATTCCATTATATATACAGTAGTCCTCTTTTATCCATGGGGATGTGTTCCAAGATCCCCAGTGGATGTCAGAAACCACAGATAGTACCAAACACTATATATATACTATGTTTTTTTCCTGTACATAATTGCCTAGAATAATGTTTAATATATAAATTAAACCCTGTAAGAAATCGAGAGCAATAACTAAGAATAAAATAGAACAATTATAACAATAGACTGTAATTAAAGTTAGGTATATGTGGTCTTTCTCTATATATAAATATCTCATTGTACTTTACTCATCTATTTTTAGACCATGGATGACTAGGGGTAACTGAAACCCCAGAAAGTAAAGCTGTGAATAAGAGGGAGTAAGCGGAGCCTATAGTGTGTGTATCACATTTTCTTTATATAGCCTTCCATTGGCAGACACGTAGGTTGTTTCTGTATCTTGGTTATTATGAATAATAATACGATGAACAGGCAAGTGCGTGTTCTTCAACATGCAAGTGCAAGTTCTTTGACATACTGTTTTCATTTCCTTTGTATATATACCCAGAAGTGGGATTGTTGGGTCATATTGTGTCTCTATTTTTAATTTTTTGAGCACTCTCTATGCTTTTTTTTAAAAAAATGATTATACCAATTTACATTCCCACTAACAATGTATAAGGGTTTCCATTTTTCCATGTGTGATTAAAAAGAATATGCATTCTGCTGCTGTTGAATCAAATGTTTTGCATATCCTGTTAGGTCCATTTGGTCTAAAGAGTAGTTGAAGTGTGCTATTTCCTTATCAATTTTCTGTCTTGATGAGCTATCCATTGTCAAAAGTAAGGTATTGAAGTCCACTTCTATAATTATATTGCTGTCTATTTCTCCCTTCAGAGCTGATAATATTTGCTTGATGTATTTAGCCTTTCTGATATTGGGTGCATATGTATGTAGAATTATAATATCCTTTTGATGGATGACTCCTTAATCATCAAATAATGACATTGTCTCTTGTGATAGTTTTTAACTTAAAGTCTATTTTGTCTCATATAAATATATCTGTTCCTTGTTTATTCCTTCATTTCTTGAAGAAGAAATGAACTTCTTCAGCTTTCGTTTGTCTGGGAAAGTCTTTATCTCTTCCTCATTTCTGTAGGACAGATTTTCTGAGTACAGTATTATGGGTTGGCAGGTTTCTATTTTTTCTTTCAACACTTTAAATATGTCATCCTACTGTCTCCTGGCTTGCACGGTTCCTGCTGATGTATCTGCTGATATGGTTATGGGGAATTCCCATGTATTTGATGAGCTTCTCTTCTCTTGCTGCTTTCAAAATACTCTGTCTTTGATTTTTGACAGTTTGATTACAATGTGTCCTTGTGAAGTCTTCTTTGGGTTGAAACTATTTGAAGACTTCAAGCTTCATATACCTGTATGTCCATATCCTCTCCAGATTTGTGGAGTTTTCAGCCATTACTACTTTAAATTAGCTTTCTTCTCCTTTTCCTCTTCTTTTGCTGAGAGCACTGTAATGCTAATGTGAGCTCTCTTGGTGGTGTCCTATAAATCCCATAGACTTTCTTCACTCCTTTTTGTTTTTTCCTCCTGTAACTGGACCATTTCAAATGATTTGTCTTCAAATTCACAGATTCTTTCTTTTGCTTGACCAAGTCTACCATTGACTCCCTCTATTGCATTTTTCTATTTCATTCATTATATTCTTCAGCTCCAGAATTTCTATTTGGTTCTTTCTATGATTTCTAAGTCTATCAAACTTCTTGTTTTGCTCATGTGTTGTGTTTCTAAATTTGTTGAGTTGTCTGTGTTCTCTTGTAGTTCACTGAGATGTCTTAAAACAATATTTTTCATCTTTGTTAGGCAATTGATAGATCATAATTTCTTTGGGGTCACTTACTAGAATATTTTGGGGTTCCATTGATGATGTCCTGTTTTCTTGAATTTTTGTGTACCCTGAAGTCCAGTGTTGCTGTCTTTACTTTTGCAGAAGCAGTCACCTCCTACAGTCTTTACTGACTGGCTTTGGAAAAGAAAGACCTTTGCCAATCAGCCCAACTAGGGATTTTGAGACTTTCTCAGATTTTTTCTGTGGACATGCCCACTTCATACCTCTTGTTCCCTCTTGGTGGGAATTCTAAGATTGTATGCCTTCTCTCAATCCTGCAAAGCCAGGCTGGGTGATGAAAGCCTCTCATTTGTTTTCTCTAGGATGGCACTCTGAAACGTTGAAGTTTGTATACCTTCTGTCAGTTCCACAGCACTTGTTCTCCATGAGGTTGTGCAGGAAGTCAGCATTTGGGGAGGGACTCAGTGCATATGGAGTGCTCCTGGGCTAGTTGTTGTTGTTCTTCAGATAAAGCCTGGGCCCAAGCAGCTCACAGATAGGCTTCCTGATGGAGTCCATGGAGTGGTTAGCAAGGTCTGTGGCCTTTCTTCCTTGCTCCCAGCTTCTCCCAACCACTCAGCTACACAGATCACATCAGTATGCTGGGTGAAATGAGAAAGAAGTGGGCCTCTTGGGAGGCATCCCACATGGCTGGGAAAGCTGAGTGCTCACTCATGCCCCTCTCACTTTCCAACTTGGGAGACCTAACGGGGTCTCTTTTTGGCACTGAACTGTGCTTCCTTGGAGAGGGGTGACACGGGTAAAGTGAAATTGTTCTTACTTTCTTCAATGTGTTTATTCTTGGATTTTTTTTTTTTTTTTTTTTTTTTTTTTTTTTTTTTTTTTTTACCCTAACACTGTATTAGAACTTCTTTACTGGACTCTCATACTTCCATGATGGTATTTTTATTTGTGGGTATTGGTTAAAATGGATGTTTCTGTAGGGGGATGATGGTAGAAAGCTCTTATTCTGCCATCTTGCTAATGTCACTCTGCAGTGAATTCATGAATGTAACCATCCCAGTTGGTCCCAAGCATAGCTCTGGGGTAGTGAGTGTTATCTCTGATGTTTATATGGGTTTGACCAATTCCAACAGGCTTCTTTTGTTGAGTCAAGTAAGTCAGCTCACTTTGAACCCAATGTGGCTGCTTTTATTTGGGGCTGTTAAGACTGAGTTTTGGCACCTTTTGCTGCTTTTATTTGGGGCTGTTAAGACTGAGTTTTGGCACCTTTTGAAGCATGCAAATGGATTAACTGTTTTGTCTTAGGGGTAGCCCTGGTTTTGCAATAAATATTCAAGCAACTTAAACAAAAATATTTTAGGCAACAGGCTTCATTTTCTACTATTTAACCCAACTGTTTTTTTTAAATCTTGGCAACTTATATTAATAGAATGAAAAGATTCAACATTGAGTTCAGGGAATTATCAGGCAAGGATTGATGTTTTTGCACCAGAGACATTAACTTAGCAAAGTAATTGTGCACCAAGGCCTAGATTCAGCTTTGTAAGTTCTCAGTAAATTATGCATGTTATGTTGCATGTAATCTTAGCTCTGTGTCTCAGTTTATTTAAATATAAAATGGAAATTATGATAGTACTTATTAATATTGCTTTTTATAATATGACACATAAGCATGAGCAAAGCAGTATCAAGCAAACTGGAGAGGTAAGGAAGTGGTCAGAATAGAATAGGTTTTTAAAATAAATTTACTTGAGAAAAATGCTTAAAATCTATTTTATGTACAGCTTTAGAATTTACAAAACTTGCATGTACTTTTTGAGTTTAATAATGTAGATGCTATTGCCTACTTTTTATAGATGGGAAAACTCAGGCTTATATGGATTGTGTGTCTTGGTTAAGGTGGAACAGTCAATAAATAGCGGAAGTGGGAAGAGATTCCAGTCCTTTGCCGCCTTATCTATTTTCCACTCCTTTCTATTCTGTTTTATGGTTAAATGTTTTAAATAAACTTTCTTTAGTGAGCATATATATATTATGTATATGTGTGTGTGTATGTGTGTGTGTGTATATAGATATATGTGTATATATACATATGTGTGTATATATAAGTATATATATGTGTACATGTGTATGTATACACACATATATGTATATTTACACATATATGTATATATAAGTGTATATTTATATATGCATATATATGTATATTTTTTACCAAAGCTAGGAAAAGATGTGTTTCTCTATTCTTTCTTTGTGTCTATGGATTCTGCTCTCTCATTGCTCTTGGGGTCCTTTGTTAACCCAGCTCAATCCCGTATACACGAGCTGATTTACTCAAGAGAGTAGGATGTCTTTCCTTATTAAATTGTTCCTGGTGTGAATGTGGTCTTTGGTATTCACTTTCTTCTCAATTCCAGGTATCAAAGACTTTTTCTTCAAAGTGTCTTTTGTACAAATTAGAGATACACCAAAGTGTGGCTTCACCCTGAGAATTTGGCCAAAACGTCTGTTACTCAGATGTGAATTTTTCAATCTTAGCCTTTGAAGGTCAGAATGGCATAGATACATTCTTAAACATAACCTCTGACACCTTTGAACTTGTAGTCAATAACAACATCATCCTATGGTTTATTATAATATCTAACCAGTTTAACAACATAAGGAATACAAACATGACATGCTATTCAGATTTATTATTGATACTTTTAAAAATAAGTGAGCATTCTGGATGTTACTTAGAGTGCAAAACCTCTTTATGTATTTTATATATGAAAATTCTTGGCTGGGCGTGGTGGCTTATGCCTTTCATTCCAGCACTTTGGGAGGCTGCGGCGGGTGAGTTACTTGAGTTCAGGAGTTTGAGACCAGCCTGGGAAGCATGGTGAAATCCAGGCTCTACAAAAAATACAAAAATTAGCCAGGCATAGTGGCATGCACCTGTAATCCTTGCTACTCAGGTGCCTAAGGTGGGAAGATCTCTTGAGCCCAGGAGGTTGAGGCTGCAGTGTTTGCACCACTGCACTCCAGCTTGGGTGACAAAGTGAGATCCTGTCTCAGAAAAAAAGAAAGAAAAACAATTCTCACAATATTATAAGTATGAAGGCATGTTTATCATTACAATTATAAAACAGAACAATTACTATGAAAGCTGTTCATTTTGTGTATAAAATAATTAAGAATTTTAAAATAGTTAATAAATAAGAATATACATTAGCAGTTAATACAAAACATTAACAGAAACTGTGTTAGTTGGATAACTTCAGGAAGTTATTCTTTCTCAGCAAATAAATATTCATGAGAATTTAAAAAATGCAAACAAGAATAATAAAAACATTATTATGCCATAGTTCTTAATATTTGTAAAATTGTTTGATGTATATTAGAGAAATAAGCTTTAAGATCTGTCTTAGTTTGTTTGTGTTGCTATAAAGGAATACCTGAGGCTGGGTAATTTATAAAGAAATGAGGTTTATTTGGCTCACAGTTCTGCAGGCTGTACAAGAAGCATGGCACCAGCATCTATTTTGGGGGAGGGTTTCAGACTCCGTCCACTCAGGGTGGAAGGCAAAAGGGAGCTTGCTTATGCAGATCACATGGCCAGATTGAAAAGCAAGAAAGCAGAGGAGATGCCAGGTTATTTTTCAACAAACAGTTCTTACAGGAACTGAGAGTGAGAACTTATTCACTGCTGCAAAAATGTATCAAGCCATTAATGAAGAATCTGGCCTCATGATCCAAACACCTCCTGCCAGGCCCACCTCCAATACTGGGGATCAGATTTCAACATGAGTCTTGACAGAACCAAACAAACTATATTCAAACCATAGCAAGAGCAATATTTAAATTTTATATTAAATGTAATTCCAGGTAAGCTATGGTTCTTTCAAGAAAAATTTCTTTGGGGAATTTTTTTACCTCTTGTAAGTATGAATTCAGAATGTCAACTGTGACTTTAAATTCCATGAGAAGAGAAAACTCAAAAATAAGGTAGAAAAACTAGATATGAAAAAGTATGCTAGAGTAGAAGAAGAAAATAAGAGAAAAATTAGGTGTCTCCAAATCTTTTATTCTTTTACCATTTTTAATGTTATATAATGTTACAAATGTACTGTGTAGGGACGATGGAACAGCTAGCTGACCTTGCTAAACATGTATTATGCCTGCATTTTAATAAGTTTACAATTTTAGTTATAAAGGTTTAGTGATAAAATTGTAATACTCATATTTAAATATATTATGACAACATAATACATTTTGTATAAATATAAATTTTATATATCTGTAAATAAAATAGTATATTTTATGTTTCACAACTTCCTTTTATGATGGTTATTTTTAGCTTTGGCTTGGCTTTAGTTGAATGTTGACTTTAAGACTTGGGCAGTTGATGTTTGACCAGAATCTATCTTTGGTGAACTTCTGGTACAAACTGTCTCATAATTTTTGGCAGTCATGTTGTACTCTCGGTAATGAGGTGTTGACCCTCATCAAGGGGCATCCCTACTATGCAGGGTAACTAGTTATGGTAATGGGTATCATGGTACTATCTTTATTTCTGTCAGCTGAGCCAGGATTTCTGTCAAGGATATCATATACACTGAAGACAAAACAAAACACGACTTTTAAAACACCTCATAGGAGTCAAGTATTACAAGAAACCCAGTATGTCAAATCCAGAGAGATAAATCATTCAAGGATTGTTACAAAACCAGAGGTGCATGAGAAAACATAAATTCAAAGAACCAAGAATTAGTAGGAGATCTACTTCAGGAGCTAAGAATTCAAGCATTTAAGGGACCAGGAATCAAAAGGGAACACCTGGGCTGGGCATGGTGGCTCATGCCTGTAATCCCAACACTTTGGGAGGCTGAGGTGGGCGGATCATGAGGTCAGGAGATCGAGACCATCCTGGCTAACACGGTGAAACCCTGTCTCTACTAAAAATACAAAAAATTAGCTGGGCTTCCTGGCCCGCGCCTGTAGTCCCAGATCCTTGGGAACTTGAGGCAGGAGAGTCGCTTGAACCCGGAATGTGGCGGTTGCAGCGAGCCAACATAGAGCCACTGCACTCCAGCCTGGGCAATAGAGTAAGACTCCATCTCAAAAACAAACAAACAAACAAGCCAAAACCAAAAAAAAAAAAAAAAACCCACAAAGAACACCTTCCTTTTACATGGCCCTAAGCCTAAAGAAAGCAAAAATTTCTGTGTCTTGTTGCCATGTTAGTGTGTTATTGACAGCAGAAATCCATGTCCCCTATCTTTTTGGCTAATTTGTAGTAGTGTCTCACAAAATGTCACTCTTAGACCTCTTCTTTGATCTCTAATCAGATACTCATGTCTTCTACCTTCCCTCTATCCAGATTCCTTTCTTTGAATTGAGTGTCTCTATAGGATAGATTATACTACAGTAATGAACAACCACAAACTTAGTGGCTCAATTTTAAAAAGGTGTTTTTAAATCTGCTTACTTAATTTTTATGTTCAATTAGGTGTCTGACTCCCTGGTAACACTCAGGACCCAGGCCGATAGAGAACCTGCCATCTCATAGCTATAGCACCCAGAATACATGACTTCTTCAATCACCACAGCAGGGAAACAGATATTGGAGAAGAGTATTTGGACTTTTCACTGCCTACACAGAAGTGATACATGTCACTTGATTACATAACTCACATATGCATTACCTCATGTATTAGTCCAGTTTTACATTGCTATAAAGAATGATCTGAGGGTGTGTAATTTATAAAGAAAAGAGGTTTAATTGACTCACAGTTCTGCATGGCCAGGGAAGCCTCAGGAAACTTATAATCATAGCTAAAGGTGAAGGGGAAGCAAGACACATCTTACACAGTGGCAGGAGAGAGAGAGGGCAAGGGGGGAACTGCCAAGCACTTTAAAACCGTCAGATCCCATAAAAACTCATTCACTATTATGAGAACCATGCGGAGAAACAAATCACCTGCCACCAGGTCCTTCCCTCAACACATGGGAATTACAATTTGAGATGAGAGTTGGGTGAGGACACAGCGCCAAACCATATCACCTCACATACTCATCATTTTTGTGGTGCGAAAAAATTTATAGCCACTCTCTTAGCATTTTTCAAGAATATGATATATTATCAAGTACAGTTGTCAGGCTGTACAATAGATTGCTTGACTGTATTCCTCCTATTTAGCTGAATTTTGTGGCCTTTGACCAACAGTGCCCCAATTCTCCCCAGCCCTTGGTGGCCATTATTCTACTCTCTACTTTCGTGAGATCACCTTTATTAGATGCCACATATGAGTGAAGTCATCTGGTGTTTGTCTTTCTGTACCTGGCTTATTTCACTAAGCATCTTTCTTTTTGATCCACTCATCTTTACGTGCCATACTTACAAATGTTTTTTCATTTTCTTTCTTTTTTATTAATATTTTGTTTTGAAACAATTTTAACCTTACAGAAAAGTTGCAGGTATGGTACAAAGCAGTTTATTTTTCCTGAGATGTTTGAGAGTAAATTGCCTATGTGTTGCTCCTTTGTCCCCTAGTACATGCAGTTCCTACTAATAAGGACTTTCTCCTATAAACCAAGATACAACCTGCAACATCAAGAAATTAACATTGATGCATCACTATCATTTAATCTTCAGACACACTCAAATTTTGCCAGATGTCTCAAAAGTGTTGTTTACAGCAAAAGAATTCAATTTGGAATCATGAGTTGCTTTTCACTGTCTTGTCTTCCCAGAGTCCCTTACTCTGGCCCAATTCTCAGTCTTTTCTTGATTTTCATTAGCTTGACGCTTTTGAAGACTACAGACCAGTTACTTTTTACTGTGTTTTTCAATTTGCATTTGTTTCATGTTTCCCCTTTATTAGATTCAAGTTGTACATTTTGGCAGGAATATCACATAAGTGATCCTGTGTTCTTGTCACATGCCATTAGATGACACAGATTCCAATTTTTTCACTTTGGTTACTTGAATGAGATGGTATCTGCCATGCTTCTCCACAATAAAGTCATTCTTTTTCCATTTGTATTTAATTAAAGTGCTGTGGGAAGTTACTTTGGAACTACATATATATCCATTATCAAACTTTCAATTTATTTATTGATTAATTTGTGTCAGGAATACATATGGTTTCCGTTTTATTCAATGGATTATAATTAGTTGCCATCATTGTTTATTTTGATAATGAAATTGTGCTAGATCTGACCAGTTGAGTGCCTCTTCAGATAGGCTTCTATGTCCGTTTGGCATATCTTTATCATTCTTTGAGCTATTCCTTGTTTTCTAGGACAAGACATTCCAAATTCATCTTGTAATTTTGTTGCCTCAGCACTGGAATCTACCATTTCTCCGAAGAGTCCTGGTTCCTTTTAGTAGAGCATACGTATTTAGAAGCCATGATCTAGGCACCTGGTATGTGCATTGCTATTTGTGTTATTGTTCCTAGGCTCTATCAGGGGAGAGTTAGGGAATATATGTATGTATGCATATATATTTACATCTAAATTCATTCATGTATGTCTAATCCATTATGCATATATACATACACACACATACATTTATGTATATGTATATAATGTATATAGTCAGCCCTCTGTATCAGCAGGGAACTGATTCCAGGACCCATCACACATACCAAAATCCACAGATGTTCAAATCCCTTATATAAAATGGGGTCAGCACTCTATCTGCAGGTTCCACACCTGCTGATTCAAGCAATTGTGGATGGAAAATTTGTACAGTTGGCCTCCCATATCCACCTGCTGATGTGAAGCCCACAGAAAAGGAGGGCCAACTGTACCCATATAATCTCCAAAAGTTCACAAGGATGCACCACAGGTCTCATTCTGGTATTCTCCCTTTTCATTTTTGTAATGCCTTTCTCTGACAATGACAAAACTATCTCTCATCATCCTTATTTCATTAATCCCCAGTACATGACCAACCATTCATTGCTACCATCCCTTCTTCATGTGAACACCCTCTTTGTGTCTCACACTCACACTGGCCATCACCTCTGTGGGAATGCCCTTTCCACTCTGCTCAGGCTTTGAAACTCACCATAAACCTCCTTCCACGTGGATGTCTTCTTCACCCTGCTCAAGCTTTGCCACCCTGTGCCTGATTCCCCACCCACCCCATCAGTGTCTTCCACATGAATGTCCTCTGATACCCATGCCTGGCCACCCTCCATGTAGACTGTCTTCTCTCCTTCCTCGGGCTTTGAACATTCGCCAAGATGCTCCCTGCCCTCCTCCAAGAGGACATTCTTCTCACCCACCCAGGCTCAGACCCAAGTGGCCCTCCTAGACAGGTGCTCTCTTAGCTCAGTTCAATGCCCTCCACTGCACTACTGAGGCTCCCTCCACCTCCGCATCAGGTACAGAGGTCTGTCTTGCTCTGCCTACCTAAAGGTGTTAGAATCAAACTCTTCAATAAGGGAAGGAAAGAGAAGTGAAAGATCTCACAGTTTCTTTTGAGACAAATTTATCATATCTGGTATGTTTCTTCCCATTTTTGCTCCCCCAGTTCTCTTGCTCCAGGCTGTCACATGTCTGCGGACAAGTTTTACCCTTAATATCTGCCATGAGTAGTTTTATACAATTGAAAAAGATTTACTGAGCAATATATCCTTAATTTGATCCTTGCCTTTAGGTAATATAATTTGTTGAAAGATTTTATTGGCATCTATCCTAAAATTGCTTTTTGACTCTTAAGTTTTACTATATGGTGTCCAGAAGCAATTGGCTTTTCAATCCTGCAAAGTTCTAATTCTTAAATTTCCCCATTTCCTTTCATTTCTGCTTTCAAACTGGGAAATTCTTCCCTTGGCTTATTTCTTATAGTATCTAGCCAAACATGACAAACATCACTAAACAAACACTCCAACATTATGTTTTCCCCTTGAGTGCCAGCTTCACTTAAATATGATCTACTTCCCAAGTTACAAAGGTGACAGTTTTACTAAATATTTGGTTACAATATAACATGAATCACAACCTTTGTAGCCTCTGATATTAGTTGTCTTGCCAATGGCCATCTAACTGTGAAGTCAGTGCCACATATTTGGTTGCTTTTTACACAGACTCCCAACTTTCTGTATGGAAGCCTGTATTAATCAGAGTAGACTAATTATGTTTTGATAGCAAATGATTCAACGTTTCAGTGCCTTAATACAACAAAATTTGATTTCTTGATGGCATTTTATGTTCTACTCTTGTTGTGGGGGTGGGGGGTGTGGAGTGAAGGTCCTGTTATGCATAGTCACTCAGGGACTCAGGCTGTCAAAGGTCCTGCCATTCTGTATCTATACTATCTGAAATGACCACTCCCTAGTTGCTTCAGCAGGGGATAGAGACCAAAGAAGCACGCATGGGCTTTTTATTGCCTCATATCAAACTTGATATACATTACTTATGGTCACATTTCAATGGCCAGAATTAGTTATGTGGTCCCAGACAACTGCAAAGGAGCAGAACGTGCAGCTTCTATGTGCCAAAAAGGAGAGAACAAAATATTGGCAAACGGTTGTACTACTTCTACAATACACCATTCGTTGGTTGATTCCAGTGGTGAGTCTCATTCCACCATGTTATTATTTATGAGATGTATTTTACACTAATTCAACAGACATTTATTGAGTTCCTAATGTGTCCTAGTATTCCTTTAGACACTGAATATATCTATACACAGATATATTAGTTCAGTGATATATCAGTAAACAAAAGTGACAAAACCTACCTACCCTCATTTTTAATGGGCTGGACAGACAAATTTTTAGCTTCTAAGTGCCATTAGGGAAAATTAAAGCAGAAAAGGAGGCTAGGGCTTTCTGGTGGAGGGATGAGATTTAAAAGCTTAAATATTTCAGTTGGGAAAGCCTGCTACAACAGTCATTGTGGCAAGCTGAATAATGACCCCCCAAAATGTCCATGTCCTAATCCCTGGAACCTGCAAATATGTGACCTTACTTGGCAAAAGGGACTTTGAATCAGTGACCAAATCTTGGTCACTTGATCATGAGGTGGGGAGATCATCCTAAATTATCCAGGCAGGCCCTATGTAATCATGAGGGTCTCTACAAAATGGCAGGGGGGTTAGAGTCAGAGAAGGCAACGTGATGATGAAAGCAGAGAAAGAAAGAGATTTGAAGATGCCATGATGATGGCTTTGAAGATGGAGAATGGGGCCTGGAGCCAAGAAATATGGGCAGCCTCTAGAATATGGAAAAGACAAGGCAATAGCCCTGCTGACATTTTGACCTCTAGACTTCTGGCCTACAGAACTGTGAGATAATAAATTTGTGCTGTTTTAAGATGCTACATTTGTGTTAATTTGTTACAAGAACAATAACATTTGAAGGAAGCACTGAGGGAAGTAAGGAAAAGAACCATGTGGATATTTCAGGGAAGAACTTCCTGGGCAGATAGAACAAATATGAAACCCCTGAGACAGGAGTGTGTTTGTCACATACAAGGAACAGAAAGGAAGCCAGTATGGCTGAAGCCAAATGAAGGAGGAAGAGGCTTCCAGGAGATGAGTTAGAGGCAGTGCACTGTCAGTTCATGCAGCGGTCTGCAGGTCACTACAATTATTTAGTTTTCATTTTGAGTTAGATGGAAGCCATTGGAGGATTTTAAATCGCAAAGCCACCTAAATTGCCTTATATTTAAAAGTAATCACTACTTAGTGATTCCTTTATCACTATCAATAACAGAGAGTAGGAGAACAAGGGTGGAATCAGGGAGATCATTGAGCAAATATAAATAGTCCATGTGAGAAATGATGATAGCATGGTCCAGGGTGATAAAAGAGGAGGTGCTAAAGGGCAGTCAGGTTCAGGATCTAATCTGAAAATAGATCCTAGGAGACTCATTGATTGGGCATGAGATGTGAATCAAGAATGACTGAGGTTTGGGGCTAGAACAACTAGAGGGACAGAGCTGCCATTGACCAAGACAGGAACGACTGTGGGAGTCTGGCAGTTTCAGAGTTTTAGATATATTAAATTTAAGATGCCTTTTAGATACCCAAGTAGAGATGTCTAGTAACCAATTGGATATACTAGTATGGTGTACAAGAAAGAGGCAAGCTTGAAGGTACACATTTACGAGTATCCAGGATATTTAAAGCCATGATACTGGATAAGAAGACCAAGGAAGACAAAAGAGGTATGAGAAGAGGTCATAAGACTGAGCCTTGAACACACTAAGATTTGGAGATCAGGGAGATGTGGAATAATTAGCAAAGGAAACTGAGAATTTGCAATGGTGACCAAGAAAGAAAACAAGAGTATGTTGCATAAAAGCCAAATGGATACGTGTTTTAAGGAGGAAGGAGTGTCAAATGCTAGTGAAAGGTGAAGTGGGCTGGGTGAAGTGGCTAGCACCTGTAGTCCCTGCACTTTCAGAGGCCCTTGGGTCTATGAGTTTGAGACCAGCCTAGGCAACATGGTGAAACTCCATCTCTACAAAAAATGCAAAAAGTTAGCTGGGTATGATGGCATGCACCTGTAGACCCAGCTACTCGGAAGGCTGACCAGGGAGGATCCCTTGAGCCCAGGAAGTATAGGCTGCAGTGAGCTGTGATTGCTCTACTGCATGTCAGCTTGGGCGACAGAGCAAGACCCTGTCTTAGAAAAAAAAAATGAAGTGATATTCAAAATATTTAACAATCAGCATAGTAAAATATTAATGTGAAAGTGTATATATAACAGCCTGAAAGAAATTCTCTTTTATCCTTTAAAAAAGTTATGCTGAATATGTTATAATTCTGTCATGTGACATAGTTGTAGTGTAAATTATTCATCAAATCATTGTAACAAATTCCAAATCATTTATTAATTTTTAGAAATTGTCTATTTGAGGAGGCTCTCACTAGATAAATGATGCTGCTGTCTGAGCCATGCGTAAAGAGAACAGACTCAAACACAGAAAAAGTTCCCTGTGAATAGTCATTGGTGACATAGTGTGCCAAATTAAATCGTATTGATCATGGTGCCAAATTCTTTCAGCTTCTATTGAAGAGCATTCACATTAAAAACATTCTATCCTCACCAAATCTTTTAGGCCAGATGTTACTGAGATTTTGCATATTAAAGTACCCTTATTGTCAACTAAATCAAGAAAATCATTTGGAATATCATACTTAATTGGATGAAATATGATCTTTGGAGTCAAACAAGATGCAAAGTACTGTAGCAGTGAAGGGCATTTGTCCATGTGCCACATTGACTGGGTTTGAATGTTAATTCTGCCATTTAAGTTTTAAATCACTTCTTTGTGCCTCAGTTGTCGTATCTGTAGAAATGAAAATGATAATGATGATTATGGTACTCAAACAAGTTAATATTTACCGAATAGAGAAAATACTATAATGATTGTTCTCATTTTTATTAATGAAATTATTGTTGCTAATTCTTGTGATGGGCAAGTGTTTGGTGGGTTTGGGTGAGCCTGTGCAGTTAAATGGAGGTAAAATTCAACACTGACCCACACTCTGGGCATCCCTGACCTCAAACTGCCCCCAAGGTCCCCATCCTTTTTTCCTGACCACCTGTGTTCCCTGCCTCTCCCAGACCCTCTCAGAGGTAAAGTGTCATGGAGGCTATGGTACTGTGCAGCCATGTGAAAGTGACACTATATGGGTACCAGAAGCACCAGGTCACAATTTTAGAGGCTAAATGAGCCCTAGACATCTGCTCGCTTGAATACCAGTGTCATCAGGGGCACTTTCTACAAATGTCTGAGCCTATTAGAGCCAGGATCTAAGGTTGGGTCATGAGAGCCATGGTGGACTGGCTGGCATTCCAGGAGCACAGTGGACACCAGAGAAGCTTTCCAGAAGGCTGTGTCAGAGAAGGTCCCACTCGGAGGTCCTCAGGGCTGTGTGTGGAGGGTGGGCAGGCCCTTGGGCTGGTGGTGGGTATGGCAATGCCAGGGAGTGAGAGCTCCAGGGGGTATAACTGGTACATATGCTGTTGACCAATGGGAATAGAAACTGGCCTTAGTGTCGGAGCAAGGACCTGGAGGCCTTCTGCAATGCCTGGATTAACTCTTTGATTTCTGGATCCTAGGGTAGTAAGAAATGGGTCCCAGGGAATAGCAGTGGTTGGTGGAGGCACTTAGAAGTTTGGAAATGTGTCTATTTGTCAATGATGTGGAAATATTTTAATATTAAACAACCAGCATGGCTACAACAGTGCATATGGCTTGATATTTGCTCTACTGTTAAAGTAAGTTGCGATCTATGAGATTTTTGCAATGTGGAGGTCATTGATGTTTCAGTGAGGTGATTAAGATATAAGCCTGACCGAAGGGTTCAGGGGAAAATGCAAGGACAATTGGTAACTCTATCATAGTGTTTTGCTATGAAGAGGAGCAGAAAAATGGTGTTGGAGATTGGAGGATCAAAAGATTTTCCTAAAATAGAATTAACAGCATGTTAGTAAGCTCCTGTGGAGAGATGATGCCTTCATTTATTACCCATAGGCTGTGTGGGGGATGTACTAAGGCTACTCTTATTATTTGCAAGTTTTCTTCCATTTCCACTATGAACTACTTCCTCTGTGAACTACCAGACATCCCTTCCACTGATATTTTTTCTTCTCTTGCTGTAGATGCTATCCTGATTCATTTCTGGATGTTTTTCTTTTTCTGCCTCTATTTTTAGCATAAAGTCTGCTTGATAAATCAATAAGCATCCATGTAGCCTGCATATCCTGGATGTGTGCTCTTCTCTCTGCCAGGAGACCAACACATTAGTATCTTAAACCATAGCTGGGAAAACCACATACCATTCTGTAGTACCAGTTTTGCAGACAGCTTGCTTGCTTTATCTATCCATGTATCTATTTATCCATCTTTCTACCTATCAACCCATCTATTAATCTGTCTATCCATCCATTTATCTATCTATCTATCTGTCTGTCTGTCTGTCTGTCTGTCTATCCATCTATTTATCTATCCATCTATCTCTGTCTATCTCTTCACCCATCTCTCTCTCTCTCTCTCTCTCTCTCTCTCTTTCTCCTATCTTATCTATCTTGTTCTAGAAAGAAATTAAACCACTCTGGCTGACTATGGATTAGATTTCTCTCCTCAAATCCCAACCTTAGTTGAAATGAAGAATACTACCTACCTGAACCTCAAGTTTCATACTTTTATGACAAGGTATCCTTCTCTAGAGTACTTCTCCATTCTCACTCCCCACTCCCCTACTCCTTCAGGAATAAGTCAAAATGGTGGGGATGAAAAGAGTGATAAGTCTTAGTGTCCATCACATTCTGGATTCCAGTACATCAGAGACAGGTCCCTCTTGATATCTTACATCCACTGTATAACATTTCTTTCATTTTTTTTCCAATGATAGTTACCTCTTTCTTCCTGGGCCCATTAAGTGGTTTTCTCCTACTCTGTTATGCCTTTGAATTCACTTTATTATTCCATGGAGAATGAGATACTGCTTCTTTTCCAAAGGCCACAGAAGGAGACGATAGAACAGAGAGTTTAAGAGCCAAAACTATTGTATAAGCCAGGCCTGGGCACAGGTCCCAGCCTTGCCATTGATTAGCTCTATGATACATGTTCCCTGAAAAATAGGGAAAAAATCGAACACATATTATTAAGGTTGTTGTGAGGATCAAATGAAGAAAAAAGGTAAAATTATTAGCTCTTTAAAAACTCCTTGTTTTCATTCTACAATAAAATATTTCTACGTTATTATTAATATCATACTTAATTTTGACATCCTAAAGTGTGATTTCTTCCTATATTTATAAATCCTTAAGCGTAGGTATAATTCCCTCAATGTCCAATAATTTTTCTCTATAAAGAAAGCTTTCTTTATTAATATAATTGATGTCACTATAAAGGTATAACATTCTGAAATGTTTATTTTGTAGTGTCCCTCTCAGAATTCAGTTTTATACAGGGAGATAACCCTATCTGCAAAAATTTACATTAAAAAAACCTATACCTTAAAGTAATAATAGGTAGATTACTTGTTTTGTTTCTAGTTTCCATATTCATAAAGTGAAGGGTTAGGTGCAGAGGATCTCTAAGATTCTTTTTAAACATATGCAGCCAACAATGTCAGTTTCAAATTTCCATAAGGAAGGAGATGTAATGGTTGATGACATGAGGCTGAGGTCTTGGTAGGTGTTCACCGCCTACGTTCCTCTTGTTTTCATGGCAGCATTGGATGGATTAAC
Source organism: Pan paniscus (assembly GCF_029289425.2). Lineage (NCBI taxonomy): Eukaryota > Metazoa > Chordata > Mammalia > Primates > Hominidae > Pan > Pan paniscus. Next base: position 115,471,212 of record NC_073258.2, read on the forward strand.
CAATATGTCACTGCAGGATTAGTAGACTTGGCAGACATGATGTTTCTCTCTTCTGTCCACAATAGTCCTTGTTAATTTAGCACAGATCTCTTTCCAGCTGCACTTGATAAAGTCTCAGCATTCTTCTCAACACTGTATTGCAGCAAGCCATTACCAATCAATTGGTGTTGGCATGCAAATATAAATCGATTTTCTATTCTTGGAATAAAAATATTTGTTACAAAAAATGTATCCTCATAACATACAGGAAGCACTCAGTAGAATTTAGTTTTCTTTTTTATTCCAAGACTATATCAACTAAAGTGAAAAACATCTCCCTCCAGAGCAGATTCTTCCCGTACTAATTATGTATTTGTCCATCCTTTCATACTTACCACTTTCTCCACCGAGAGAGGGCAAGACATTCGTTACCCTAGTCATGTGACATTTGGGTTTTGGTGAGAGGAGCAAAAATTCTGTTTTGGTGACATTTCTACTGGTAACAGAAGCTCTTTCTTCCTGTTTCTTACCTCTTTTTCTCTCAGTGTCCTCTCTTTCTGAAGTTTTCAGAACTTTTATACCGCTTTCTCTCCTCAGAATAAGGAATAATTAAAAATAAAAATGTACAGGATAAAATACTGTTACCCCCATTAGTGAGAGATTTGGAAAGGCCAGCCTTGATCTATAGCAATAACTTCCTATGATAAGATTTCAGTGAGTGAAACCAAAGGAGAAATATGCAGAAAAGAGCTGCTTTTCTGTTGCATCTCCAATTGTATTGTTTGGTCTTCATGGGGAAGAGTGGCAAATGGGATACTCATTTTATCTTGAAAAATAGTTGGGGTTCTTAGACTAGAACTCTATGGAAGGTGTCAGAGATGAGATAAAACAAATATTCACATTCAGGAGCAGTGGCATTTAATAAAGTGATTAAGCAGTGACATTAAATGAGTTCTCAGGCCATTTTTAAGTGATTAATGTGGGTGGTTGGAGGCCAGGATTCATTGGGGAGGAAATATAGGGCTGTTTTTATTTATTAAAAGTAGCAAGTAATGGTGATAAAAATTTCATGGGAAGTTTTGTTTGATTGCCTTTGGCATTAACTGGAATTGACTATTTTAATAGCCTTTTCCTCCCAGACTCCACAGGTGTAGAAAGAGTGAATTCTATGGAGAAATGGAAATATTTGTGAGCAGATTCTGGGTTGGTGCTGGAGTTGTTCACAGACACTATGACTTCTTCTCCGTCCACTAACCTGTCCCATTTCCTAGGTGAATTTCACTGACCCAGGAGTATCGTTTCCTCACGCTAGAAGAGTATTGCCTCTAGATAGCATGGAAAGGAGGGACAGTGGAGTGGAATGACCCTTTTGGAAAGCAATATTGTATTATCTGGCCTAGCTTCCTACCTAAAGAAGGATTTGCAACTCAGCTTCTCTTCAAATGTTCATTCGCTTCTCCTTTAACATTGGGACTGGGAAATTGGAATGTTTACATTTTTCTCGAGCAAAAAGCAGGATACATTCTTTGACAAATATGAGTGAACTCATTGAGATATGTTGATAGACTAGTTTGATCACAGGAGGAGACTGGGATATATGGCGATTTTTCACAAAGAGCAGAGAGCATTTGTCACACCTAAGTTCTAGTCCTAATTCTGTCACTGATGGATGGTCAAGAGCTTGGGCTTTGGAGATCTGGGCTAGAATCAGAGGAGAATCAGAGGAGAAAACTTAATTCAGCACCCTTCACTTGCATAGACTCCTTCTAAGGCTCTGAGAGGGACCCTAGCAGTGTGTGTACATAATCATATAGTTTAGTAAAATATATATTTATGTAATATATTTTCATATTTGTATTTATATACATATTTATATTTTATATATAATTTATATTTTCTATATATATTTTCTATATACATAAATATATAACACATATTTAATATTTTTAAAATATAAACGTATATAAATTTATATATTTGTACTATATGTGTACATATAAAAACTGCAGTTAGTAAGACTGAAGGCTCTTTCTACCCCCAATTTTACCCCAATTTCTGTTTTAATCATCCAAAGAAACACATGTGCATGTGCTCACATCCTATGCTCACACCCACACTCCACAGCACACACACACATGCACAAACACACACGCACATGCGTACACACGCGCACACACACACACTCTCTCTCTCTCTGTCTCTTTCTCTCTCTCTCTCCTTTTTAATTGTCAGTTAGGATTCCAGCTGATTGCTCAGTTTCACCCACACAGAAGTCTTGGGCTGTTGCCACTCCAGCCAGTTAACCCACGGAGGTCCTCGGCGCCTCCTTTAGGGCTCAGGAGCACAGACTTCAGACCCAGGCCATCTAGGTTTGAAATCTGTCTCTACCACCTTCTACTGTGAGCCCGTGGGGAAGCTGTTTCATGTCTCTGTACCTCAGTCTCTTCTCTGTAAAATGGGGATAATAATAATATTCACCTCTGGGGTGTTGTGAAGATGAAATGAATTGACACATAAAAGACATAAAATAAACCATGGTAAGATTTATTACATCCTTTTAACTAACACCTTGTAAATGCTCATTGAGTGTTAGCTATTATTATTCTCCTTATTGCGTCAGTTTCTGCTGGAGTGTCAGAGATTGTATGTACCTCAAACCTTCTCCCAGTTATGTAGTATTTGTTTAATTAAACTATATGCTATAAAATGAGGAAAATTAGAATACTGAATAAGTTTTTCATAGAGTAAACTGTATTACATTTTAAAATCCTTTAGTCCTTTAGAGATTATGTTCTAATTTTTATATTTTATGTAATTTTGTCAGTGGTAGATAGTAATTTATCTTTAATTGCTTTATTTGTCAATGTACAAAAAAGATCTTGCCTTAAGAAAATTGCTTTTATTAGTTCATGAAATCCAAAATCCTAGGAATCACTGGTCCAGAAGATTTTAATTCTTCTTTCAATTCTCAAGTTCTGTGGACAAAAGTATTTTTCTAAGGGTCACTGCTTCAACAAGGTACTTGGGGTCTGGGGTCTATGCTTAACAAAACCTTGCATGCATCTTCTTTTAACACCCTTGATTTTTTTTTTTCATGGAGCTTCTAAAGGCAGATGGAGAAAGACAACTCAGGCCTTTTTTCTCTGCACTCATTAGCATTGGGTGCTATGGTCTGAAGGTTTGTGTCTCCCTGCACATTCACATATTGAAACCTAATCGTCAATGTGATGGTGTTAGGAGGTGGCACTGTTGGGAGGTGATTTGGTCATGAGGGCAGAGCCCTCATAAATGGGATTAGTGCCCTTATTAAAGAGACCCTAGAGACCTTGCTGGCCTCTTTCACCACCAGAGGACACAGCAAAAGGGCACCATTGTCTATGAGGAACAGGCCTTCACCAGGTAAGAATATGCCGGTGCCCTAATCCTAGACTTCCCAGCTTCCAGAACTGGGAGAAATAAATTTCTGTTGTTTGTAAGCCATCTAGCCTATGATATTTTGTTATAGCCACCTGAACGGATTAAAACATAGGGTTACAGGTAAAACAACAACAACAGCAAAAACTTATATATGAAGCTGCAGGGATTTTCTGCACTGCTCTGTCCACTGGTGTTAAGAGGGCAAATAAAGGAATTCAGAAGCTCCTTAAGCTTCTGAATTTATCCAAGACAAAGGGAGAGTCTGTGGATAGGGAAGAATCCAAAGTGCCTGTGAACAGCAAGGTGTTCAGTTCCAACAAAGGATTCTTGGCACCAGCACCTTCCTCCTGTCCCTCATATGTGAAAAGAGAGACTTTTCCCACTCCTTCTCCAAATGTGAAAAGAGAGCTGTTTAATAATCAAGACCATTTTAAGGCCAAGGACAATCAATTAATAACAACTCTTCCCTGAAATTTCAACCCCCCAAACACACATTTTAATCAAAAGAACAGCTTTCCACATCCCTCCTCTAATAGATCCTGGCCTCCATCCACCCACATTAATCACTCCAAGATGGCCTGAGAACTTATTTAATGTCACTGCCTAATCACTTTATTAAATGTCATTGCTTCTGATTGTGAAGATGTGTTTTGTTTCTCGTCCCCACCCATCTGTCTGAGGGGTCTGATTTGAAGGACACCTATTTTCTTGTCAAGTACAGTTAGGGACTCCTACCGTGCATTGTCTTTGCATCCACACTAAGATCCCAGATACTTTGAAATGGAATGCACTTCTGCAAATGTGCTTTATTATCACAGAAGTCCTCAGAAAGGAGGCAAATTCAGCTCCTGACACCTACTGCCTTTCCTGCCTTTCTAGGTAGAGGTTGAAAATATGAAAACTAAGCTATTTGCAAACCAACATTTTGGGAAAGCAGGCAATTTTGTGGCCTTTATTAGGAGAGCAGTACGTTCAGCTATGAACTGAAAGAGAAAGCAATCCCTTATTTTCATAACTACCAGAACAAGAACCTACGATGGTGTTGTATTATTTGTCCACTGAGCCTGACATCCGGGGCACCCCACAATTCAGTCTGATGCAGACTTCCCAGCATCACACCCATGACTTCACTAGGGAAGCCTGTGTAAGTCAGAGGCAGGCCCTGGTTGTGATTTTCCAGCATGCCAAATGTCTTCATTTGTGTTTTTATCCTTGCCCTTTTCCTTGTCCCTAGCCAATCCTCTTTATGCTAAACTATTCACTTATTTAACTGAAAACTGATTTATTAAGTTTTTACATGTGCTGAGCTTTGGGGAATGGTAACGCATAAGATAAGGCCCGTGCCTTCAAGGTCCTTAAGATCTCATGTGTAAAGACTAACGTGTAAACTGAGAAGTAAATGGACATTCCAGAGGGGGAAATACCTGCTCAGAGGGCATGGTAGCATAAAGGATGGAGTAGCCAGGTCTGTTTGGGGGCTCTGGAGGGAAAGGGCTTATAGAAGAGGTGACTCTTGAGGAAGATGAGCAGGTGCTTTCCAGGTGGATGGGGAGGAGGTTGCATGAGACGGGCCTGGGTTGGGAAATGGCATGGGGTACCTATGCATGCTTGTCCCGGAGCTTGTCAGTGTAATGTGTGATGTGAGTGTGTGTGTGAGTGTGGGAGTGTGCATGTGCAGGTTACAGCATGTTGTGTCTTTCACAGCCTGATATTTAGGAACATCCGTGCACATATCCGAGACAGTCTGTGAGGCAATGAGGCTTATTTAACATTCACTGTGGGACAAATAAGAGAAAATTAAAAGAGCAATTTTAGTAGGGAATAATTGTTTTCCATACACCATAATTACAACTGCTTGTAAATGCTGCTATCATAAACGAATCTGCTGTTTAGAGTTCTCCTAAATTCTCCTGGTAACGAACAGACGCTGAAGGAAAGGGACTTCAGCACTCCAGATGGGGAAGTTGGGCTTGCACTGACCCCTGGCGTCTGCCTTCCGCAGAGGCTTCTCCCTGCTGGCACATGACTAGAGAGCAGGCTGGGAAGACTCCCTGGACACCTTTGAAACAGAAGCCAGTCTTTAAATCTCAGCCTTCTCAGGCCTTCTGAGGTCATTTCCCAATATTTGTTTTCTGTGATATTTCTCCTCTGCCTCAACAGATGGCACATTCAGAAGCTGCCAGTCAGAAACCCCACTGTCATTTGAGGTGCTTCCTTCCCTTCCCCTCCATTCTCACACCCCCAAGCCAGTGTCCATCAGTCACTGAGGCCTATTCATCGTGACTTCAACATCTACTGCTTGAAATTAGGACAACGTCATGGCTCTGGGATGCCACACCAGCCTCCTGACTGGTTTTCCTGCTTCAAATTTGTTGTCACTGGGGACATTCTACTTTTAGTTCACTACATTTATTCCTCAACTAGCCCTTGATATGCTAGGATTGCTGTTAATTGCTTCTATTAAGTAGCTGCATAAACTTGTCTGTGTCATATGGGCAATCTTCTATAAAATGAAAGTATGGGGCAAGAATAGTGCTTTTCTATCTTTTTACTAGAAAGACTTCTACTATTTGTTCCCTCAGCACGCTGTCCTTTCCCCTTGTTTTGAAAAAATCCCTCTTCTAACAAACTCACTGATTAAAGTAAAATTAATTTTTTGTTATTTTTTTCATAGAAGATACATTTAACTGCTAATTGGAGTATTTGGTTAGAGGATAACTGCTGTTATCATAAGGAGTTAATATAATTCTAGCCAAAAGCAAAACAAAACACCCTGATGTTTTATCTAGCCTGTGCAACCTTATCATCAATAAATCTACACTTCCATTAGCTATTTTGAAATACTGAGAATAGCACATGACCTCACATTATAACTTTCAGATCCCCATGATATAAAGGGATCAACTGAAATAAATGATCACAAAAGTCACATCTGGCTCTGAGATTCTAGGTGTCTCAAGCATTCATATCTTAAATTCCCCTTAGCATTTCTAGAGTGAACCTAGCCCATTCCTCTTTAATTGCACCTGGTCCATAAATAAATATTCCATCACCAGTGCCAGCTCTAATTAATTAAAGTTGGGAGGAGTTGACCATGCTACTTGCAAATTGAGCATGTATGTGTAGAGAACTTAGAACAAATTAATTTCACATTGATTTAATGATTGATTATTTAACGCATGGTAATTAAACATTTTTGGTAGGGTATGAAGAGTCTAATTAGCATTAATTTTTACATTGCCAAATCATATTTCTAATTTTTCTTTTCTTTATCAATCCATTAACATCTGAAAAGTGTCATTTTTTCGTTTGATGCTATGCACCATTCATCTTGCTTTTCATCATCAACTTCATTATCACCATCATCACCATGTCATATTTACCAGTAATCTCAGGTAAAGGTCCCTGCTCTCCAAGCAAGTAGGTCACTTTATACCTAGTAACTCCTGTTTCCTCATGGTGCAAATATAGCTCATTAGAATCAGGCTACTCGAACTCTTCCCAGCCTACCTTACTGCTTTCCTTCTTTACATATATGTATCAAATGCATCATGTGATCCTTGCTGAGATCATAAATGGGGGTTTGGGGATAGCTAGATGTAAATTTAAGGACAGTTGGGAATATTTTAATATAGAACTGTATGCAAGATAAAGTTATTGTGTTAATATTAAATTCTTTGGGCATGATAGTAGTATTACAGTTCTAAAGGAAAGAGTCTTTGTTCTTAAAGATACATGCTGAAATTCTCAGAGTGAATTGACATGATGTCTGTTACTTACTTTCAAAAAGTTTTCTTTAAAAAAAAAGGAAAGAGAGGCTTCTGTGTGTGCATGTCTACATACATTACATAAAGAAAGATAAAGCAAATGTGGCAAAATGTTACCAACTGATGAGTCTGGGTGAGGAGTCTATAGGTGGTCATTACACTAGTTTCTACACTTTTCTGTAGGTTTGAAAGTTTTCAGAACACATGTTGAGAAAAGTATGTTTTGAATCACTTGGATGTTACTCAGTTTTTATTTCATACCTCTTCTTTCCTTAAAACCCCAATCCCTCCCTGCTGTACTAACCTCAGGAGGCAACTTTCTCCTTGTATTCAGTCAGGATGGGCTAAGTTATGATGCAATAACAATCTGAAAATATCAGTAACTTAAACCATCAAAAGTTTCTATCTCACTCATGCTACGTGGCCATTTCAGATCAGTGGGAGTTTAAAGCCATCTTTGTGAACATCTAATGTACCTCGTTCTCACCTCATAAAAGCTTTGTGTCTGAGTGGACTTTTTTCCATTATTTTCAAAGAAAGAGGTTCCTTTTCTCTCATTTAAAGATAACTGCTTCACGTGAACTCTGGACCCCTGCTCCTTCTGGGATTTTTCTTCCACAAGGTGTACCTCATTCCTCCATCTTTTACAGCTTCAGCCTCCTTCTCTCCATGTGTTCCAATCTCTGTATCTCAGAAAGTCCTATCTTTGATCCTATTATAACTCCTAATTTCCTCTCTTCCTGTTTCCTGGTGAACTCTTTAAGCCGATGGCCTTTGCTAATGTCTCCACCTCTGACATCCCAATCTCATTTTTCATACAAGCTGACATTTGTTTCCAACAAATACAGACATACCTTTTTTTATGGCACTTCACTTCATTGCGCTTTGCAGATATTGTGTTTTTTACAAAATAAAAATTTGTGGCAATACTGTGTGTAGCAAGTCTACAGGTGCCATTTTTCCAACAGCACGTGCTCACTCCAAGTCTCTGTGTTGATATTTTTCAGCAATAAAGTATTTTTCAACTAAGATACATACATTTCTTAGATATAATGCTGTTGCACATTTAATAAACTACAGTATAGTATAAACATAACTTTTGTATATACTGGGAAACCAAAAAAAAAGTGTAAGTTGCTTTATTGTGATTTTTTTGTTTTATTGGGATGGTCTGGAACAAAATCCACAATATCTCTGAGGTATACCTACAACCATTTTAGCTCTCCACTCCATTATCCTTGATCTCTGCAGTATGGCACTATTGATCATTCCCTCATTCTTGATGTTCATTCCTACTTTCATCTGTGTATACCTGATTTGGGGGGTTCTCCTCCTATCCTCTGAGATTACGCTTTATCTGTCTTCCTTAATGATTTGTTTCTCTCCTGCCTTCTTACTTGTGAGGATTCTCCAAGGACTTTTCTTTAGTTCTTCTCCTTGGGCCTCTCTGCCCAATTCTTCTGACAGCTGTCTGTCACCTACAGTACATCTCTCCAGCCTTGGCCTTGTCCTTGCTATTTTAACCTCATCATCATCACTGCTTATATGATTTTCCTGTTTGAGTGACTGGCCATCACCTCCAATGAACTCATTCAAACTTAAAATCATCACACTTCCTTTTTCCAAACACTTCATGTTTCTCCCTCAATACACCATGTTTCTTCCAGTTTCCTAGCCTGATAGAATCTTATCGGATCTTCTGATATTTTATTCTTCTTCATTCCCCATTTTCATTTCTAATATTCCAAGGCTGTATGATTTTCCCTCAAATGAACCCTTTCCTTGTTCATCTTGCAATGCAGGCTGTTATGAACATAGCTTAGATCACAGAGAGCTCTGACTTGGGCTTTGTACTTCCTGTTCTTGATTCCCTCCAAGCTGCCCTTCCACCTGCTATAAATCAAAACTTCTTCCATGACAATCCCCTATTAGGAACCAGCTGATGGAAGCATCATAGCTAGACTCCCTAGCTTTGAATATAATTTGGCTTCATCCAACTACTCACTGACTCTACATCTACAGCCTTCCAGGTAAGCCATCCTAGTTTAATTCCAGCCTCTTTCTCTAGAAATGCTCTAATTCTTCTATTCTGGCTTTTTTCTTCCTCTTCACTCCTCTCCTTGCTTTATTCCCACACTTTCCCTTTTTCCTTCATTATTTTTCCCCAAGTTTTTCTTCCCTCTCCCTTCTCTGTTCCTTCTTTCCCCTTCATTCTTCTTCTTGTCCTCTTTTCCTCTTTTTTTCCTGCATTTCTTTAGCCTTTAAGACTTTATTCAGTTCCTACCTTCTCCATGAAAGTGCCTCTCAGTGTTCAGGTTCATGCTGAAGTTTTCCTCATCTCACTGTGACTAGAGTCAGTCTCAAACAGTCTGCTAGTGAATTATTTAATATATGTTATTCTTTTCTTTCCAATTAACTCATGATCTCTTTGAAGTGCTACATGGAAACTACTACAGTGCTGGGCACATGACTTTGGTCAGCAGAAACTTAGGAGTTGATTAGTTGATTTCTCCAAGATCTAATGAAAATTTTTAGTTGTGTTTTTTATTCTCTTGCCCCAGGAAGAATTACACCTTGAAATTTCTGAAAAAAAAATATTTTTTCCTCTTTAATTCCATATGGAGTAATTTGGTCCCAGAAAGAGCAGCTGGTGATATTAAAGTTCCAGGCCAACCCATTCCCTTGGAACATCTACATCTATATTATGACACAGTTAACTTATCCTATACTGTAGAAATTGTTACATTGTTTTTATGCCTTTTCATACTTGCCATTCCCATAATTTCCATCTTTGCCTTTATACTTTCTGAATAATAGCACTTTATAAATAATAGTGTTTTCATTTACGTTAGCTCATTTAATCCCCTGCACAATTATTTTAGGGCTGATGATATCACTAGATTGATATTATCGTTATCCTGCAAAACTGACAGTGGAGCTCAAAGAACTTCCATTGGCTCAAGATCATACAAAAAAGAACTCAATCCAATTTTGTTTTTGTTAAATTGATTCAAAGCCCTTTGCTCCTTCCATCACTTGAAGTCCATTCTGATCCACATGCCCTTCCCCTGGGCTTGCAGTTTCCATTCACCAAATAATTTATTGCATGGCAGTGTAATCCTTAATTTACAAATATGTCTATCCAATAGCAAAACTGTGAGTTTACTGAGAGTAGAGACCAGATTTTATTTTTTATTTTCAGTGAATAGCAAATGACATGTTTAGTGAATGCCTGAATTAAGACATCAGTGAATAAATGAATGGGAGAGGATTATGACTTGTCCTGTCCACCTCATAGAGAACTTAGCACAGACTCCACACAGATGCTATGCTCTCCATGGTGCATTGTACATGATTGTAAGAAAATCTAAAACTTCCTTTCTCTTAAATTTCCTTACCTATCCCCTTCTCCGATGTCCTCAAAAGCACACATTCCACTGATGTCTATGATCTAGTGTAGTGGTTACAGCTTAGACAGACTTGGGTTTACATCTTTCTTCTGCTGATTATTAGCTATCTGATGGGCTGTGAATAATCTCCTAAGCTTCAATGTTCTCATCTGTAAAGTGGACATAATAATAGTAAAAAATGATGGAGTGGTGAGAATTCAATGCCATAATTTATTTGAAGTCCCTAGCAAAGAACCTGGAACATTTAAGTCTTTAATCCATCTTGAGTTAATTTTTGTATAAGGTGTAAGGAAGGGGTCCAGTTTCAGTTTTCTGCATATGGCTAGCCAGTTTTCCCAACACCATTTATTAAATAGGGAATCCTTTCCCCATTTCTTGTTTTTGTCAGGTTTGTCAAAGATCCAATGGTTGTAGATGTGTGGTGTTATTTCTGAGGCCTCTGTTCTGTTCCATTGGTCTATATATCTGTTTTGGTACCAGTACCATGCTGTTTTGGTTACTGTGGCCTTGTAGTATAGTTTGAAGTCAGGTAGCAAGATGCCTCCAGCTTTGCTCTTTTTGTTTAGGATTGTCTTGGCTATACAGCTCTTGTTTGGTTCCATATGAAATTTAAAGTAGTTTTTTTCTAATTCTGTGAAGAAAGTTAATGGTAGCTTGATGGGGATAGCATTGAATCTATAAATTACTTTGGGCAGTATGGCCATTTTCACAATATTAATTCTTCCTATCCATGAACATAGAATGTTTTTCCATTTGTTTGTGTCCTCTCTTATTTCCTTGAGCAGTGGTGTGTGGTTCTCCTTGAAGAGGTTCTTCACATCCCTTGTAAGTTGTATTCCTAGGTATTTTATTCTCTTTGTAGCAATTGTGAATGGGAGTTCACTCACGATTTGGCTCTCTATTATTGGTGTATAGCAATGCTTGTGATTTTTGCACAATGATTTTGTATCCTGAGACTTTGCTGAAGTTGCTTATCAGCTTAAGGAGATTTTGGGCTGAGATGATGGAGTTTTCTAAATATACAATCTAAAACCATAAAAACCCTAGAAAAAAATCTAGGCAATACCATTCAGGACATAGGCATGGGCAAAGACTTCATGACTAAAACACAAAAAGCAAGGGCAACAAAAGCCAAAACTGACAAATGGGATCTAATTAAACTAAAGAGCTTCTGCATAGCAAAAGAAACTATCATCAGATTGAACAGGCAACCTACAGAACGGGAGAAAATTTTTGCAATCTATCCATCTGACAAAAGGCTAATATTCAGAATCTACTAAGAACTTAAACAAATTTACAAGAAAAAAAAACAACCCCATCAAAAAGTGGATGAAGGATATGAACGGACACTTCTCAAAAGAAGACATTTATGTGACCAACAAACATATGAAAAAAAAAAGCTCATCACCATTGGTCATTAGAGAAATGCAAATCAAAACCACAATGAGATACCATCTCATGCCAGTTAGAATGGCAATCATTAAGAAGTCAGGAAACAACAGATGCTGGAGAGGATGTGGAGAAATAGGAATGCTTTTACACTGTTGGCAGGAATGTAAATTAGTTCAACCATTGTGGAAGACAGTGTGGCAATTCCTCAAGGATCTAGAAACAGAAATACCATTTGACCCAGCAATCCCATTACTGGGTATATACACAAAGGATTATAAATCATTCTACTATAAAGACACATGCACATGTATGTTTATTGCAACACTGTTCACAATAGCAAAGTCTTGGAACCAACCCAAATGCCCATCAATGATAGACTGGATAAAGAAAATATGGCACATATACACCATGGAATACTATGCAGCCATAAAAAAGGATGGGTTCATGTCCTTTGCAAGGACATGGATGAAGCTGGAAACCATCATTCTCAGCAAACTAACACAGGAACAGAAATCCAAACACTGCATGTTCTCAATCATAAGTGGGAGTTGAATAAGGAAAACACATGGACACAGGGAGGGGAACATCACCCTCTGGGGCCTGTCGGGGGTTGGGGGGCTAGGGAAGGGATAACATTAGGAGAAATACCTATGGTAGATGACAGGATGATGGGTGCAGTAAACCACCATGGCACATGTATATCTATGTAACAAACCTGCACGTTCTGCACATGTACCCCAGAACTTAAAGTATAATTTTGAAAAGAAAGACAAAAAGAACCTAGAACATAATGATTTGTTCCATGAAAGTGGACAACTACTTTTCTATGGAAAGGTGATCAAGGTACTTCAGGACTCACTTGGGCTATAGCATAGGGCTCACTGAGTAGCATGTTTTCAGCTTCAAATCTGCAAAGATCTTTCCTTGGCCAAACTAAAGTAGAAGATGTAAACAGTGATCCAGTCATGTTACCCCTAAACTCTACTTTCCTCTGAATAATTCTGAGAAATGGTGGGTTGAGGTCAGTCTGGTGGTTTTCTTTGAATCTTACACAGATTTGGAACAAGGGGTTAGTTGCCATTTATCTTTGGATAATGGGGCCTTCCTACCCCCTCCCCATCTATCTCTTGCTGCACTGTCTTTCCAGAGTGGATGCAATGCAGTATGTGTGTGGCTATGTGTGTGTGCACACACATGAGTGCGTGAGTGTGCATGATGCTTCCTTCCTTAATGGACTGAGCTGCTACCAGGTGTCCAGAGGCAGTAAAATAAAGCATCACTGTTGGGTACTGCTGAAGTGCATTTAGCACATATGTAAATTCATCTCCTGGGGCAGAAAGCTGCATAAATAGAGTTAACATCACATTAATACTGTTTATCACCAAATGCAGGGCTTTGGATTTAGGGGAAAGATGAGCCACGTCTCCATACAAATTATCTCAGCTTTACCAGATCTCTGGCAAAAGACAGTGCCTGCTTCCTTCATCTCAAAGCAGTGCTCCAACCAGTCTATTTTATAGGCGAGCAAACTGAGGTCTAATGAGGACAAACTACACACAAATCTACTTTTGAGCAGAGATTGGAGGAGAGCTAGAAAGGGCTGTGGCCAATGTCTTTCCCTCATGTTAAATTGGAAAGAGATTGATCTTTGGCATCAGAAAAAAATGATGTAGGATCAAATTGTAACTCTATGGGTGTGTGAACTGGGACAAACTTTATTTTCTCTTCTGTACAATAAGGACCATGATACCTCTCAGGGTAATTTAATTATTCATCCATATTACATATGTTTATTGCAGATATATTATGCACCTGGCTCTGATATTGTAAGAATTAGGTGATATTATAGATGATCATTTGACCAAATGCAGGACATATGGTGGATACTCAATAAATGTTCTCCTTTCCTATCAAGACTTGCAGCACTGACTGACTTTTCTCCAGGAAGAATTCACCTACCCACCTTTGGGAATGGGTCAAATGTGGAGTATTTGCAGACTGACTTCATTCCCTGTATCCCCTCTCCCTCTCCACTCCCAGAAACTTTCCCTCAGGGCTCTTGGAACCAGAATACCGTAGTAACTCTGACAGATGATCTTTGAGGGGAGACAAATGTCTGACACTCCAGGTCCTAAGTGACAGCACAAGGATATTCAAAGTGATCCTGCTCATACTAGATAAAGGCGACTTGTCAAGGGGGACAGGTTGTTTTCAGCATCAGCTCAGGGGAAGCCTGACAAGTGAATAGTTCTACTCATTCTTGGACCAGGCCTGTGGCCTTCCTTAAAGGTGAGAAAGATGCCAGGGTCACAGGGAGACAGAATGGTTTGGACACAGGTCAACTGGGAGGGAGGATCAGCTAAAGGGAAGGATACTTGGGCAGTGGACCCAATTCACTCAATCCTCGTGAGTGCTCACTCTCACTGCATCCTTTGCGTGTACCTCACCCTTTGCTCTGAGTGCCTTCTCCACTATGGCCCCAAGGATGACCCTCTGTCCTCTCCTATCTCCCTCTCAATGGCATCCATTTCTGACTCTTGTTAGCGCTCTGCTTCTCTTTCCATTGTGGCCTTAGCCATGGCAACGAATGCAGGGAAATATAACAACATAATCCTCTTCACACCATTCAGTCCCCAAAGGTCCTTATTCAGAGTTCTCCATTTATCTGGTCATTAGATCTAATTAAATCCCTCCAACTTAAAGCACTGATGAGTGGCACCACTTTCTCTCACCAATTAAAGTAGAGGAGATTAAAGAATGCCCTTGACACTTGGTCCTTGTGAGGGTGGTAGCAGGGGAAGAGACAGAAACACAGAAGACTGTCCTTTATCTTCGAAGACAGTGTTGATGTAATGTGGGCTCCTGCCAAGAAAACGGACCCTTTGTGTGGCTTTTCCAGCTGTGGTCATAAATGTCCATTAAGTAGTCTCTTGTCCCTTGTAGAAATATTTCTCTTTCCAAAGATACGTGAACAGCTTAAACAAAGGATATCTAAGATAAGATAACTAAGTAGAAAACAAAAAGGGAAGTTGGGAATGGAGAAAAAGGGAATTAACCAATATATTAATCCAAAAGATTAATTAACACATTCGTTGTAATTAGTACAAACTCTGATTGGAGCTTCCTAGTAGCTAAAGCAAAAAAGGAAACTATCCCCTATTCTTAGGGGATAAAAAAAAAAGTTCTGATTCTAAATCCTGAGAATAACTTCCCATGTGGTACTTCATTTAGGAGACATTGGGTGATAGGCAACGTTTTCAATAATACTGCTTAATATTCAATATCTTACATGTAATATGTGATGTTCTGGGTGTCTAGGGTTTTGGAACAGTGCTAGCTTCTTTGAAGGGTTAATTTGCCCATGTAGGACTCAAATAGTGACCTCAGCTTTATTAGGACACTATTCAGGCCAACCCAGCTCACTGAATCAAGCAGAGAAGAGGGAAACACCATGGACACCAACACCACATCTGGCTCCCCACCAAGGTCCTTTGGAAGAAGTACCCCTACGTTTTGTCCCTCTGAAAACAGGCCCATCTTTTCTACCCTGCTCCACTGATGTGCTTGGCTCATGGAGACAGTCATCAGACAGAAAGCGGGGTTCAGCACTCTGAGGACAGAGGCAGGCTTCAGGCTCACCCCCTGGAAATCGTCTCAGCATAGTCTGTCTCTCTTCATCAGAGCATCATTGAGCCAGACCTTGTTTTCATCCCTTTTCTCCTGGCATTCCAGGATCTTATTTTTGGAGGGCATGCATGAAAATATTCTTTTCAGCCTTCTCTACTACTCAAAGTGGAATACATCCTTGTGTGGTTGAGAGGATTTGAAGGCACTGGGGTATGAAGGCAGAGGAACAGGTGAGATGATCTCAGTGCACTAACCCTGATGTCTGTTCCTTAAGGGGAGCCAGGCTTCCACTCAAACACAGGCCCACAGGGAAGCATGCTCCTACCAAAGAGGATTCTTTAGTGTACAACTTCCTCTGTTCTCATCCTAGGCTCCTTCAATAGACTCCAAGACAGAGCCTTGGGTTCAGTCAGGGGCAAGCCCATGCCCTACACAACCCACTCCCACCCCACCCCACCCCATTCTGGGCACTCATAGCTCTTCCTCTGGGTCTCTCCATCTCCAGACCAACTCAAACAGCTGTGTCTTTAAGATGCTTCCAGATAAGACCCCCCCGCCCCTTTGCCCTTGACTCAACAAAGTTTGCATTCAAGATCCTTCTAAAGAATGACCTTCTTTCTTTTCTTGTGTTCCTGTCTGCAATACTTGCCCCCCACTTCTGGGCTTGGCTTCTCACCCCAGGACCCTGGATTTCTCTCTGCACTTTGGACTAGTTCTTTGTTCTTCTTCATGTCATCCACTGGTATGATGGTTAATTTTATGTGTCAGCTTGACTAGGACACAGGGTACCCAGACATTTGACTAAACATTATTTCTGGGTGTGTCTGTGGGATTGTTTACAGATAAGATTAGCATTTGAATCAGGGGACTGAGTAAAGTAGATTGCCTTCCCCAATGGAGGTGGGGATTATGCTATCTGTTGAGGGCCTAAGTAGAACAAAAGGTGGAAGAAGGGAGAATTTCTTCTCTCTGCCTGACTGAGTTTAGACATCTCTTGTCTGCTCCTATCCTCAGTCTGAAACTTACACCATTCACTCTCCTGATTCTCAGGCCTTTGGGTTTCGTCTGGACTACATCATCAACTTTCCTGGGTCTCCAGCTTAAGACGGCAGATCGCATGACTTCTCAGCCTCCATAATCATGACAGCTAATTTCCTCACCCCTCTCTCTCTCTACAGCCCTCAGTTGGCCTACCAAAGTGAGGCAGGTAATGCCTCTACTGCCCTTGAAACTGCTTCCCGGAAACTGATCAAAACGTGAAGCTCAGCAGTTTCTCTCCTTACTGACCAAACCCTGCAGAAGCCCCAGCACTATTGTACCAGAGCATGTTCCATGTTTCTGAGTTTCAGTCTGGGGCTGTTTGCACGCTGTGGCAGCTGCCACCTGTTCACTATCACTAAGGGCAGAGAGAAGGCACAACATGGAAATGCAGAGAAAAAGAACATTTGTAAAACCTGCCCTTGACTATTGTTACTCCAGGTGTACTCTCCATTTCCATCTAAAGTCCTGCAAAACTTCTTGTTTAGTCCTTCGGACACAGTTGTTTCTTTTCATTGTGATTTCAGTGGAGAATCTGAAAAAGGCCTTTGTGAAGCAAGATGTGAAGGAGGCAGCTGCTAGTCATGATTTTCCTGAACCAAACTGCATACAGGGTATTTGGTTATCCGCCGGGACGGTAACCCTGGCAGCCACTCCTTGTGTGTCCTTCGGAGGAGGGCTCCTTACATTCTCCATGGCTTCATTAATAAACTGGCTGGAGGCTCATTTTGTGTATGAGGACGTAATGAGATTGCGCATGCCGAGTTTTGTGGCGTGGTCCTTGTCCCACTGAAAGGTGCTCCCTGGAGGTCAGCCTCATTTCTCCTTCCCCCTTTCGCCCTTTCCCTTTTTCCTTCCCCATCTCTTGCTTTTTCCCTTCTCCTTGACTCAAGCCCGAGCTCCTGCAAGGCGTGGAGAGAAGCCTGCGCTGCCAGTTGCAGTAGGAGCATCATCTCCAAAGGGGGCGCTCTAACATCAGGAAACAGGCCTTCAGGGACCTTGACTGTGTCTATGAGGACTGTGCGCTGGTACCTATGGCTGGACATTTAAAAAATGGCTTTTCTGAAATCTTTGCCTTGATATGCTATCAATTTTTCCAGATGCCTTTTCAATATCTGTCTACAGAACTGTATGAAATTATAGTAAGTCCTACAGCTGGGGGGATGACGATATGACAGACATCTCTGGCTTGGATGAAAGAAGCCGGCGACATACTTCTGGCAGTGGGTCCGCTCTGGGGGGCTGCCAAGCTGCAAGCCTCCCAAACAGGGGACGCTGGGTGCACCTAAGTGGGAAGCTGCCTGCACCTCTTGTTACTGTCTTCCTTCCTCCAGGTCCGCCTTCAGGCAGGAGGCAGATCTAGGCTGTACGCTTTTAGGCAGCACAGGGTGAGAGGCTGGCCAGGGTTTGCCTCCCTCTGCTAGACAGACCCCAGGGCCTTCAAGGTGGGACGAGGAGAGAATAAGGCCCTGAATAGCTTTTGTTAAGCTCTCCTGGACTGGAGAAAGCAGTTGTTAGAGGGGGCAAGAGGACAACACCTTTTCTAGAAATTAGAAACCTCAACTCATCAGCCTGTTGAGTGGTAGGAGGGAGGACCTTGCATCTCCAAAGGGCTCCTGACCACTCATCTCATTCCATTTATTACCTTTCAGGGTGCACAGGGCACAGGGAGCACATTCCACTGAGTTCTTGAGAAAAAGGATATGAGAAAGGTGAAGAGCGCCTGGCATGTAGGTGTCCCCCACGTGGGAATGAGTGAGTGAACGCAAGCATCTGAAACAAACTGAAAGCCTCCCTTCCTGTGGGGGTTTTCCCCTCTTTAATTTATACAGATAAAAGGCTTATTTAATACAGGGCTCTGAAGGCTGGGAAGTTCAAGGTCATGGCCCTGCCTTCTGGCCAGGGCTTTTGCACTGCCTCATAACATGGCAAAGAAGGTCAAAGGGTGGTAGATACTTGCTAAGAGGTAAAATTCCAGAAGCCTTCTGGAAAAAAAGAAAAAACAAAACAAAAAAACACACAAAAAAACCCAGCCACTCTCAGGGGAATGAATCTGTTCCTGTGGGAACTAATCCAGTCTGGCCACAGTGAGAATGCAATTCATTACTGCAAGGACGGCACAGTGCCACTCATGAGGCATCAGCTGCTATGACCCAAACACCTCTCCTGTGGGTCTTTATCTCTCTCCATGGGAGGACCTGGGCATTAAAAGGGAGGATCTGCTAGGAGACAGCTTGGGAGGGCCAGAAGTGCTCCTGTGTCTGCAGAGGCCTGGGGAGGATGAGGGTGGCTGCACAGCAGCCTCAGGGATTATGGGGAGTGCTGCATTCTCTGATCCAGCAGCCCCCGTGCGCGGGCACAGGAGAGCCCACGAGGAGCAAGGTCCCAGGCATGTGTTACAACAACCTGCGGGTTGCTATTTAACAGCACTTGTCATCTTGTCCGTTTTGTCCACCTGCCAAGCCTGTTTCCACCGAGCTCTCCAGAGTGGGAGGCTGCTGAGGCTCCCATCTGCGACTGATAACAGACGGCCTTGCCTTGCGTGAAGCGCAGGAAGTTAAGAAGCTTTTCTTTGCTGTTGTGGAGAGACCTCTGGCTCGAGGCAGTGCTCTCCGAGGGCAGCGGAGATACTGTCAATTACAAGCCTGTCCTCCAAGGCTCGGGGCTGGGCTGTGACAGGCTGTCTGCAGTTGGATGTGTGCGCACATCTGGGAGAAGCCTTCGTGCTGGGAGCCCAGTGGGGTTTGGCACTGGGTGGGCCTGGGTGTTCCCTTTTTCCTTAACTCATTGTAAAGTAATCTGTCAAGATGACATCACCTTAGGAGAAAATTACATCCTATCAAGGTGATCGTGTTTAAGTGGGAGTCTATCTAATATATCTATCATATTAGTATGTCTGCCCCGATTATGCATACCTCTGACACCCTACCCCAGAGATTCCCACACTTGTTTGGTTCAGAGCATTGTTAGTCTATCAGTAGTTTTTCATGGTACCCTCATGACAAAAGAACTAACAGCTGCATTTTTTCAAATAGCTAGGGTCAAACAACTTTATCAGTATTAATGTCCCAATAACTTAATAGCCATTTGAAAACATTATGAACTGAAAAAACATTTTTATTTTATTCCTAAACAATAATTATGTACGAATGGGCTGTGTGCACCTGTTGGGCACTGCACAACTTCTCAAATGTTGGACACCAACACTTTGTTTCACAATGATTTTTATGAAGGATTTGCTTCTTATCGCAGCAACCACAGAAAACACACCTTCAAAAAGATATGACCTAACAGACAGGAAATCGTGAGATCTAATGTTGAAACTGTAAACTACTTTGAGTTAGTGGAAGTTGAGTAGCTTTGTGTCCCTCTTCAAAAATTAACATATACTACAGGAATGTGAGTTCACTATGGTGACCCAGGATACCTTGTTACATGATTTGGGGACTGTAGCCCTACTCTATGCATTTATTGTATATTCTCATGTTTAAGGAAATGGGGTGAACTAAAAGCCTGGTTGGGAGCAAAGAATGAGGAGGTAAAAACTGCTGAGCTTAACCTACATCTTAACATTCTCAGGGCACATTCTCAGGTTGTGCTCTTTCCTAGTAAGAGTCATGAAGCTGGAGTCTTTCCTGGGAGTGTTGAAGACAGATTGTATTGGGCAGGATGAGGCATTTCCATGAGTTGGGGGGCTGGGTCCATAGAGTCATGCCTAGTATTTTCTGATCAGTTTTCCTCCAACTAGTCGAGATCCATTTTCCTGGCTTCCTTCCTTCCTTCTTCAACAATGTGTATTGTGGTTCTTCCCGTGTGAGCATAGTACAGTGATGAAAAGCAGGACTCAGGAGCAAGACTGCCATCTGCTACCTGTGTGGCTTTGAGAGTATCTGACCTCTGTGCTTCAAATTCTATATCTGTGAAATGGGTTTAATAAGATGGTGCACCTCATTGGCTTGCTATGTGATTGAAATGATCCAATGGAGATTAGAACACTGTTTGCCGTGATTCTGAGTGAGCAACTGAGCAAATAACTGTGACAAAACAGACATGGTCTCTGCTTTTACCTGGCTTACAGTCCAGGGGCAAAGAAAAATATCAAACCAGTATTTGGCCACACAGTTAACTGATTACAATTCTGATGTGTGTTTCAAAGAAGTGTAGTATTCTATGGGAGTATGTAATATGAGGATTTAACTTAGATGGAGGCAGGGGAAATGGTGTCTCATAATCCTTCCCAGAGTAAACAATGTTTAAGTCAGGACTCAAAAAAGTTAAATAGGAGTGATTTCAGCTGAGATCTAGTGGGTGAAGCAGGTCTAGAAGAGTGTCCCAAATAGAAGGAACACGATGACAAAGACCTTGACTCTCTGGCTAGTGGTCAAGAACAAGGATGAGAGAGTTAGACAGGGTCAAAATCATGCAGGGTCTTGGTAGTCCTTGCTAAGGGATCTTTAAGTTTTCTTCCCAAGAATGACGAGACAGCATCAGAGGTTTTTGAGCAGAGGAACGGCATAATGTTATGTCTTGTAAAAGGTCATTTTGGCTGTTGGCTGAAGACTAGGCTCCAGTGGGCAAGAAGGAAAATGAAAAGACCAGTGAGGAGCTTATTTGTAAATCCTTTGGGGGAGATGAGAAGTGACTCTGTATGGTGGCAGTAGAGAAGAGGACAGATTTGAGAGATAATTTGGAGGTAGGAGAGATCTGGTGGCTTGAGTGTGAAGAGACAAGGGAAACCAGGCAAATGCCCAGGAGTCTCCCCCAGAGCAGTTGGGAGGGAGGAAGGTGACATGACAGGGTCGGGGTCCCTGGAGGATGGAGCATGTCCATCAAAAGCACTTGGAGCTGATGATCCCACTCTCCCAAACCACTTCCTGCAAATGCTTCCTAGATAATTGAAATAAAACAGGGTTTCTGTGTTCCCTCCTGAACTATAACCATCTCAGGCCTTCACTTTATTGTGTATAAAGGCTAGTGCATCAGGGATGGAGGAGGAAGACCTCCATTGTGACAAAGAACCCGTCGTGGCTTTAAAGTTCTTAATTGAACCTAGGACATATTTGGAGTAATTAGAAACAAAGTTTATCATTATGCTGGCCACGAGCAGGCCTGTCCACACTCACTGTCAGTTCCTTTCCCCCTCTCTCTGTAGCCATCTTTCTTTCTTGTATTGAAGGAAAAAATGTTTTTGATATTAATTAAGTTACATGGCAATTTCCTCCCCCTAATTAAAGTGGAACCTTTTCACAGGACACTTTGAAGTGTGGCTCTGTGGATATAAGAAACTTTTCATCCTTCGCCAGAGCTCTGTAGTGTCTCTTCATATTGTTCACTTCAGTCAGAATAAAACTCTTTCTGATAATGAAGGGAAGAGCATTTAACTTTTTCCAGCTATCACACAGTCAAGTCAGCCTGGAGTGGGGTGTGGGGAGAGCCTGCTGGGGCCCTGGCCTGGGGCGGTGTGGGGGGCTTGAGCCCATGCTATGACTCAGGTGCACCTGGGAAGGGGTTGACTGGGGTGGCTGGATGGTGGGCGAGGGAGGCCGAAATGGGAATGGGGTAGTGGGTGCCAGGAGCCACTTGGAGCGGGGAGATGGGAAGAGCCGCAGCATCCCATCCCCAGGTGCCAGCTCAGCTCTGTCAGCAAGTTCTTGCTGTGAGCTTTGATGTTGCGGGGCCTTCTGCTCTGATTTCCAAGGGACAGTTTCTGGCTTTGTTTGGGCTCAGAGGACCCCCTGAGATGCCCAGAGATGGGACAGTGACAATGACCTCCAGAGTAAACAGAGAAAGTGAGAAAATGGACTGAGGGTAACAGCAGAAGAAAAAATCAGGACAGGAAGGAGGGCTCAGTCCCTCACCCTGAAAGGACTCACTCGCTCAGGGAGATATTTGAGACTTTTCACATGCCGGTGATTCCTCCGACTTACTTTCCCTCCCTTCACCTTTTCCTGTCTCGAACCCCTCCAAATTCCCTCGAGGTGAGTGACGAAAAAGAAGGAGTCTTCTCTCCTCCCTGCCCAGAAACCAATTTCTCGTGAAAACACTCCAGGGAGGAAGCAGAGGCCACTGGTTTTTATCTGCGAATCTCACCGTGAGTGTTTTCCCTGTAGATATCGACAGCCAGTAAAATTCATATCACAGACGAAACCAGCAACAGCCCCCATGTGTCCACTGCCTCCCCGTCAAGATGCCACCAGTCCAGAGTGTCAGACGCTTCAATTGGATTATTGCTGTTTCCCAGGCTATCTCAAAGTGTCTCCCAAATAGCTTCAAAGCCACTGACAAAAACAAATGGGAGAGGCCAAGTCTCTCTTCAGGAGGCACATGAGGGAGGTGGAGATGGACCACAGGTTTCCCTTTCATGGGTCCAGCTTCAGCAGCTGCTGGTCTCCTGTCTTGGGCCAAGGAGGCAGGAGCAGGTCCCCAACAGGAGGCCTCAGCTGCCTGTGTGGCCTGCAAACACCACGAGGATGAGGACAAAGAGGAGGAGCTGTGCCTGCAGGAAATGGGTGCTGATGCTGGGTTGAAGAGAGGCACAGGAAGGGGAGGATGTGGTAGAAGAGTTAGGAAGGTCGTGGGGTTTTCCTGATGTCCTGCAGCTTCCTTTAGTAACTTTAATTCCGCTCCACATTGGTTCAGTGATTCCTGAATGCCAGGCATTAAACAAGGTGGCAGGATGAAGGCAGAGTTCCAGCCCAGCAGGAAAGTGGCCCTCTGTACTGGTAACTCTAGTAGAAGGTGGTTGCATCCTGTAAATGTAAGAGAAGAAAAAAACAACACGCTCTAAGAGGCTCAGGAAGGCAAACTTGATTCTGACTCAGGGCGATCTGATAAAAACCTCATGGAGGTATGATTTCAGCTGCCTGGATTACATTTGGGCAGGTGGAAAGATGGCAAAAGAAAACGTTCCAGACAGAAGGAGCCACAGAAGAAAGGTGCTGAGGAGTGGCAGTACTAGTGTGTTTGGGTACTTTAGGAAGGTATTGTTTGAGCCTAAGGGCGATCCAGGGGATGTGGCGTTGGGGGAGGAGAGTGATGAGGGGTGAGGCATTGCAGTGAGGGAGTGCAGCTGTGTGAGGCTTGCCTATCAGGCTGAGGAGTGTGGCTTTTCTTTTTTGTATCATGGGAAGCCAGGGGAGACTTACGAGGTATGGAGTGATGGGATTAGTACTATATTTTAGAGAAATAATTCTGTTCCCTTTTGACACATACTCCCTTATCCTTTATCCCTGCCACATGGCTTGCCACTGAGAAGGCTAGGAACACGTAAACACACTTTAATGTGGGGCTTGGGAGAAATTCTGAGCCATGGCACTAGCTACCCCTACTTCCTGAACCTGGTCTCCACTCATCTGCAGCTTCCCTGGGGGTAAGTTCAGCTAGGCTCCAAGGGAACAGGGCACAGAAGACAGAATTGCTTTTCCCAAGGACCCTTGGTTAAGTAAGCACCATCCTCATCCCTGGACATGCTGACTTTGATGAGGGATTATTATGATAAATCCATTAAATATACCAATGCCAAAGGATTTGCAGGAAAAGGGCGATGGGAGTTAGACAGGGATGGGATTAATCTGGGAAGGCTTCCTGAAAGAGGTGGCCTTATGTTTGAGATCTCACAGGTAGTGGTAAAATGAGTTGGTGGGAGATAAAAGGGAAAGGCCATCCAGCAAGATGAATCATCAAAGCAGAGGATAGAAAATATGACCAGGGGCAAGGGCACAGTGCGTTGGGGAGGAAGGCGAGATGGGAGGGTTGTAACAGGACTTGAAGGTGGAAATGCCAGTCTAGAGGGGCCATGAATTCTGGGTAGTGGAAGTCTGTAGGGTGGTCTATAAATAATGGTCCATGTCAGCCCATTTTTTGGAGCCCTTCCTCCTTCACCTCCACCAGGAGTACAAGCAGACTCCCCTTATTTTGTTCCCATGGGGTACAGCTATGCAGGATGGATGACAGTAGACCCTCAACTGGTTCATCTGGAGTAGTCATCAAATCCTCCTGTAATTAGCAAGAGTGGGAAAGGTGCTCTGACCAGGGCAAGTGGCCCTGCTGAACTGAACAGTAGAAATTACATATGTGCAGTCGTCCCTCGGTATCCGTGGTGGATTGGTTCCAGGACCTCCCACAGATATCAAAATCCATGGATGTTTATGTTCTTCTTGTACACTTTAAATCATCTCTAGATTACTTCTAATACCTAATACAATGTAAATGCTATGTAAATAGCTGTTATCCTCTAATGTTTTGGGAATAATGGCAAGAAAAAGTCTGTACAGGTTCAGTATAGACACATTTTTAAAAATATTTTTGATCTGCAATCGGTTGAATCCATGGATACTGAACCCACAGGTACAGAGAGCTGACTGTGTATCTATTCCGCAAGGCAGCTAGGCCCAAGGCCTGAGTGATAACCTGTGCTCTTTCTATCTTGGCAATGAATCTGTGCTGCCCAGCTGAGAGGCAGGATTGGGTTTTAGATGTGCTGTGAATACTGGGAACTTACTCCAAGGCATGGCTTCATCAGGAAATCTTCTTGGAAAAGGCACCAAACTCCACCTGGAAGAACAGGTAAGTAAATAAGTTGTTTAACAACCATTTTGTGCCTTATGCTTTTATAAAAGCCATCCACATACCATTTAATGTTCACAGAACACTTATGAAGACTCCAGGAGAGATTTTGTTATGCCCACTTTACAGACAAGGAAACTGAAGCTCAGATAAGTAGTTTTTCCCAAATCCCACAGTTCCTAGTTATAGAGCAAAGACTCAGTCCCTTTTCTTCTGAGGATAAGTCACGTGTATTTTCTGCCACAGACAGGGTCCTAAGGAAGATAAATTTCTCTTCATCAGGACGAGGTATGGTTCTTGAATCCAACACCTGATTCTTATTGCAGAGATTCCTAAGGGCTGGGTCTTTAGCATTGATGAAAGCCAGATTCCAGCCGCCAGCCATAGGAGATACCTGCAGGCGTTCCAGCCAACCCAGAGACCTAGAAAGAAAACCCAAGCATTCTTAACCTTTAAAAAGATCTTAGCCTGTGGACAGATAAATTAACTCCAGGGCTCTGGGGAGATTAAACCTTATTTTATGGTTTGCTTGTTAAAAACGCATAACTCGAAATCTCACCAGAGATTGCAATTAAGATAGCATGGGGCTAAAGCTATATGAGAAGTATTATTTACTCCCGGCTCCCTGCAAAGTCCAAAACGACAATGGGCTTTTCCATTTCGTAACCTGCAGTCGATCTGAAGCCACCTGCCTTTGTACCTAAAATGCTTTAGGACACGTGCTTCTCTCCCAGCATAGCTGCTACCACAGTTCTGTTATCCTTTGTGGTTGCCCAAAGTAACCATAAAAACCTAAAGTTAAAACAAAGTTTGCAGGGCGTTAATGTTCAAGAGACACCAAGAACATTTTCTACCATCTGCTTCTCTACTGTTCCCACCTGAGGGGCCCTTTTTCTATGTTCTCCTTTGAATGCCTGACATGTACGAGCCCCAAATAGCTCCCTAATTTCTAGCAAAGACCCAGGAAAAGCCAGATCACCCCAGAGCCGACTGATCTCACTAAAATATGACCAAAAGAGCCATTACAACCCTTCTCAACCATTGCTATTAGAGATCACACATAGTGACTCAAATTTTTTTCCTCCTCTGGAAGTTCCGTGAAAAGTTGGTTACTTTGTATGCTCAAAGACAATTAGCAAGAAAGAACTGTTTAGATTTTCTTTCTGGGGTCCTCTTTACTCCTTGAGATTAATGGTTTGTTTTTCCATCTTCTGTGTGTATAGAGGAGATGCGTAATGAATTTATGAGCTCCTTTCTTTGAGAAATTTCATCTTAGGCACTGTGGTGTTGTGAGGGTCTTTCTCAAATTCATCTTTTGCACATGGAGCATTTGATTAGTACTCAGATTCCTGACTCCATTCAAGAGTTGCTCAACCAAGTGATTCTTATAATCAGGTGAATTTGGAGATGCTGGTGTAGTGGAAAATGCTCTGCTGGGAGGTGGGAGAACTGGGTTTTAGACTAAACTTTATTAGCTACTAACTGTTTGATCTTTATCTAGCTAGTTGTTAAATGCCTCCTTGTAAAAGGAGAGGCAGCTATGATTAAGTGTGCCAGGCATGTTCTAATTGCTTTGTAAGCATAAACCCTACAAAGTAGCCTCAAGGTCACACAGCTAGTCAGAGGCAGGGCCAAGATTCAAACAGATTGGCTAGACTCATGAGCCCAGGCTTCTAACTACTATGCTATGCTACCTCTGTAGATAGGTTCTCTCAGCTCCACTGTCCCACAAGTTTCTTGTAGCCAAAGAAAAGACCTCACACATTCTATGAGAAGGAGACCTTCCATTGCAACTTGCTCCATCTCTGTCCTGGGCTAATCCCACAGCTCCCAAATAACATAAAGACTCTGGACCAGCCCTGCATTTTTTTTTTCCTTTCCTGGTCATTATCTGGGACTGATTTGGCCAAACTTCTAAGTCTGTTGCCTAGCAAGTCCCAGCACATCTGGAGTCCTGCTGTTGTCTCAATTGCACAGCTGTCTACGGCAAAGATGCAGTCATCAGAAAGCTGCTGCCCAATGGAAATCCAGGGAGCAATCTTTATATGGATCAGCTCTTTATACCTTTGTGTGGATTTTGCGTCTCACTCACAAAGACAACGGAGCAAGCTAGCAGAGTTCATACTGAGATGTGAGTGGCTTTATAACCAGCATGAGGAAGATTTCCACAGAAAAACCTCTTCTTTCCTGGTGACAGACCTGAATTTTTGCTAAGGGGGGAAAAAAAGCTCTCTCTTCGAGAGCATTTGTGTGGACCCAGGTGCTTTGAAATGGAGAAAAGCCAGAAGATTCCTCTGAGGCAAAGAGATACCGCCAAATAGTGCAGACCCCAAATTTAGGTTTTTGTAGACCTGCACATTAAAAAGTTTCCAAAAGCTTAAGGAGGCAGAGCCAATTTGAAGCTTTTCTTTTATTTCGTGCAACAGGGTAGAGGATATTGTTTTGGGGGTGGGGAAGATTGAAACCTGCAGTGAAAGTAAATGAAAAACCAAAATCTCTGCTGGAGGTATAGATAAAAACCAGAAAATAAAAAAGGAAGCAAAACTGACCAGTCTTATTTAGCTCCCCAAGGAGAGACGTGCTGCAGAAAAGAAGAAAGTGACAACAGTCTGCCCTGTGATCTCGTATTCTATTAATCAGGCCTCTCCGTAGCTGACACTCTCCCAGACAAAGGCCATTGATGTTCAAAATGGCGACACAGGCACTGTAGGGTCCTGAAGTGGCTTCTGCATCAACAAAGCCCAATGAAATTACACTCAATGCTGAACTTCAGAATGTCAAACCTGGATGAGACCTTAGAAGTCTTCTGGTCCAACCCCCTCATTTTGCAGTTGAGGAAACTGAGGCCCAGAGGTCATGAGGCTGTTCAATGTAAAACTGGGAATGAGACCCCAAGCTTCTAGATTCTACCCGCTCTTTCCTTGACACCATGCTGACAACTCAAACTCAATTGTTATCATTATCTGAACATAAGTAATCTGTGAATAATAATAATGGGGTTACTTTTATTTGCCGTATTATTTGATGGAGTACAGTTCATCAATGGCTCAGTTAATTAATATATTAATTGTATTAGCAGTTTCCTCCCTCTGTGTATGGTGTGTGTCTTTAGCAACACTGTGCTTCCAACGTGCTGCTCTCTCTCTATGAAGGCCAAAAAGTGATCCAATGAATTGAGAGGATAATTCCCTCTCTCTCTGGGTATTGTCGCTGGCCTAATTTATTAATTTTACCTCCTTCCCAGTTTAGAAACCTGGACACAACCAGAGCTCTTCACATTAAGCTGTCAGTATTGTCATTCACATTTGTGTCAATAATACTGAGCTGTGACAGCTTCCCTTAGTTTTAGGCCTAAATCCTATTTTATAATATAAATATCACACTCTAGGCAGGGCACCATAAAGCAATTATTGCACTTCCCAGGTGAGGTGAATTTCTTGGCCTCGACTCTTCAAGGCAGCACCTGAGATGTGCTCTAATCACTCAGAGACACTGGGACAGAAGATTATTATACTATTAGATAGTATAGAAAAAAGAAGACACCTGTTCAACTGGCAGAGTGCCAAGTCCTTCCCTCCAGAGAGAATAATGAAGGTGGGCCTGGTTGTGAATGTATGTTGTGGTGCTGTAGGAACCTGTAATAAGGGAACCTATGCTAGTTGAGAAGCCCAGGACGGTCCTCCTGAATTTGTACTGAGCTTTGCAATGTTCAAACACCCTTTCCCTGCATTGCGGTGCTGATCCCCACAGCAGCAGTTTGTATTTTTATCTGGAAGTTAGATTATTGGATGATGTCCTCAGTAATGCGTTTTCAAATCTCTCATTGTACAGATGAGGAAACTGAGGATTAGAGAGGAGAAGTAATTGGGTATTCAAAGAGCTGGTATTCAAATTCAGATCTTTCTACCCCGCCCCCCCCCCCACCCCACATGACTTAATATGGATTATCCCCACACTCCAGCAAATTAGGTCTGGCAAAAATGAGGTTCTGAGTTTCACTCACTGACCGGACATTTGTTTGCTGACCTGACATTTGTTCAATTAATATCAGTAGAATGCCAGTGACATATAAGGCACTGTGTCAGGCTGAGGAGTACAGGTTGCTAAATTACCCTTTAAACTCAAAGAATACTTTTTGGATAATTTTTAAACTCCCATGATTAGGAATTATTGTGGATTCCAGGTGGGCATCCGAAAAATATCTTTTAGGGAGAAAGTGGTAGAAGGGTTCAGAAGAAACACCCATATCATTGTTTCTAGTTTGCCTCATCCTGAGAGGGCTAATGCAGTCTGCCCTTCAACCCACACCTACCCCTCACATCCAGCTGCCCCACACAGACAGCCACAGGTGATCTGTGTTGGGAAGAGCCCCCCCCCATGCAAGCCCCATGCATGGTTCACAGTACCGTACAGTGGTGCACACATACAGCTTCACACACTGCTTGGCTGGTGCCATTCACCCACATTGCACTCTGGTCCATGACTTCCCTCCTCCAGGTCCCTGGTCTGGTGAGACTGCACTGTGGGAGTGGTGCATATTGCCTGAGAGCCACAAACACCCTAGAACATCTGCCTGCCCCCAGGCTAACGTCCTGCTGCCACCCGCAGCTCCCCGGCCTCTTCTCCCTGCATACTCAGCAATCACTCCAACCTCTGTGTCACACTTTCCCGGAGCTCCCTCTGACAAGTTTATCAAGTTGAGAGATGACACTGTCAACAGGCACACACACACACAAAAAAAGTGAAAAAGAAAGGGAAAGTGGGGAAAAAAGCTCGGGAGCCTCCCTTGGTGCTGCAAGGACACCTTCCCACACTCCCAAGCTCATGCAGGCAGGTTGGGAGGGGCATCCTCATTCTTCCCCATCACTTGATTCTTAAGTGAGGCTCCTCCGTGGGTGCCTGGTGCAGTTCCCTCCTCTGTGGCGTGGGGTGGGAACGGGGGAGCATCACGTTTCAGTAGGAGATTGCTTGGTAAGACAATGGCTGAGCTGATAATGCCAGCAAAGTCATGACACAAGGGACCTCTTACAATTCTAAGATCCAATCATCTTTAAAATATTACCGTCTAAGACGGATTTGAGCAGGGGCTATAGCAAACAATTGATCCCAGTATATTTACTGAGAGTGCAGGCACCCTGCTGAAATATTCATCTGGGCTGGGGAGTTGGAGAGAGGAGGGACTGAAAAGCATTAGACTGACCAATTCTTTCTAAAAATCCTTTGGAAAATAAGTTTAATTTGGGAAATACAGCTGCTACTATGTATCTATCTATCTATCCATCTGAATCCTAGTCTTTATAAAAATTCCAAGAGTCAGCAAAATAGAAGACCTGCCTCCTTTCTCAAGCCTCTCCTCAACTCTGCCCATCCCTCTGCCCGTGTCCATCCCCCATTTGACTACTGAATAATGTTCATTGGTTGCCTGGGACCTCTTTTCCTTGGGACTCGGCTCCTTCCCACTTTCTGCGTTTCCTCCCGCATCAGTGACTTTCCTGTCACCCCCTGGAGGATCTGCAGCCTCAATCTAGTCTGGAGGGATGTGGTCCAGCCCCAGGACATTCAGAGTAAGGGGCTAGGCTCTTGTATAATAATAAAGACCTTGGAAGTGGGAGGTGAGCTGGAGTATCGAGCAATTTATCCCGCACACATGTCTAACAGAACAACATCAGTCCTCTACCTCCCCCACCCATGGAAGCATCAATAACATCAATAGAGCTGCTGCCCCCAGCATCAGCCTTTCAACACGGCCATGAGAAGAAGGACAAAGAAACAGCCCCTTTCGTGGCAGAGCTGAGCTCATTGCTTGCAGTTAATGGGAGGGTAGAGGAGAGGACCAGCCCTGTGGAAGGCTGAGAAATTCCAGTCACTGACAAGCAGGGCCATGGTCAGAGGAGCCAAGTGGAGCCTCAGGCTGGACATGGGCCTGGGACCATTGCAGACACTGCTGGAGGAAGGGCACACACACGCCTGTGGCCCAAAGGAGCAGCCAAACATCATCTCTGGGGAGACGGCCCCCAGAGAAAATCCTGTTCATATTCCCAGCAAGAAGGACCACCAGTATCTCTCCAGTTAGAGGCACGGGTTTCTTCCTAAAGATATGGATGAGGATACTTGCATTCCCAATTTCATATTTGTTTTGGAGACACTGGCCCACTGGTCCCCGGAAACTGCCATGTGCTGCCTCTCGTGTCCCTCTGACTTTGTTCTTCCCTTTGCCTGGAATGCCTGGCTTTGGGAAAGATGCCTCTGCAGGCTCTGGTTCAGGTCCATTGTCTGTGAAGCTTTGCCTGACCTTCTTTAGGGTGAGCTCTTTATCACCCCTTCTTGTGTTTCCATAGTACATTGTGTGGATTTCTGCATCACGAATCATCATATTAAATTAGAACTTTTCTTGCCTGTCACTTCCTTCGATTGTCATCTCCTTGAGGGCAGGGACCTTCTATTTTTACACCACTGGTTCCTTGTAAAGTGCCTAGCAAGTAGGTGGTGTTCAAAATCATGCCAAATAGACAGAGCAAGGCCTCTCATTTTCCCTCAGTCTTTGCCAATAAGAAATGTTTTCTTCTATGCTAAATCAATTAAGCCATGAATCAACTCTGGGTCAATGAACAAAATATTAACTTGACAGACAGGAAAAATAAGTTCAAAAGATCTATTGTACATCATGGTGACTATGGTTAACAACAATACATTGTATACTTGAAGATTGCTAAGAGAGTAGATTTTAAGTTTTCTTACCACAAAAAATAGCTATGTGAGGTAATGCATATGTTAATTAGCTTGGTTTAGCCATTCCATTTAGTACTCCCTTGGTATACGTATATTGAAATATCATGTTTATACCATAACTATATATAACTTTTTATTTGTCCATTAAAAAGATATATAAAGCACATGTATAAAAATATGAACTCAAACCATATGAAATTAGTAATATTCAACTATTTTACACCTACAAAAATGGTTATTTCCTATGATTCAATCCACTCTCTAGCATAGACACTACCCTTACAGAGAAAAGGAATAAAAGAAAACCAGCATTTATTGAACACAGCTTTGTACCGGGCACTTTATAAACATCATCTCATTCAGTTTAATCCTCATTTACTGATGGTCCAGGAGAAAAAAAATAAACATCAGAGAAACAAAATATTTAAATGCTGAGATGGGTGGTACAATGGGGCAGTGGGATGGGAAAAGAGGGTTAGTTGGCTCAGAAAGACTTCACATCTGGGGGGCTTCAGTGAACCCTGAAGGGCTGGCCTCTTGAGGCGGCCTTGGTAAAGCCAGGCATCCCTCTCCTTTTTCCCATGACACACTCACTCCACTTATCTCCATTATTACTCTCCTCACATGACATCCTTGCTATTAATTTACTCATCTGTTTCATTACTCCCCTCTGGGTCAAGCCCTCAAAAGCAGGGGTTGCATCTTGTTCATCTTTGTATTCCTCTGCCCGGGGCCACCTGGCAGGCATGCTGCTGTACTCAAATGTTTGCTGATGGACAAATTCAGAGAAGGCCATGCAGGGAATTCCCTACAATGAACTCAAGGACTTCTCTGAGTCAGATATGCACAAGCTCCTCAACTTCCCCACCAGGGGACTTATGCACTTACAATAAGCCCTGCTGCTCCCTGTGTCAAGATATCTTGCCCCTCGCTGTCTCTGAAGAGCCCCCTCTGGCATTAAAGCTCATCTTGACTCAGGAGTATAGGGCCTAATAGGGCTGAGCTAAGCAGTAAGGAGGACAAGACCCCAGAAAGGATTACAATTCCAAACAAGGGTCAATAGACACATTCTCTTTCCATTTCCTGTTTCTCTCTCTGGTTAGCATAGTTCCTAAATAAACCCTAATGTCAGACCCTACAGTTGTCCTTCTGTAAGAAGCCAAAGGTGCGTTTGGGAAGACGCACACTATACTCATAATAACAGCTATCATTTACTTAGCACTCTAAGATAGGTATTTCATCCCCATTTTATAGAAGGAGAAGTTACACACCTTGCTGAAGATTACAAGCTACAATTCCAGGTGCCTCTGATTCTAAAACTCATACTCCCAATCACGAGGTTTTATCAGCACAAAACCCAGATTTTCGCTATCCCCAATTTCCCAGAATGTCTGGAATTTGACATGTCTGTCCATAGTCTCTGGTGGCCTGAGCAGCAGTCAGGGCCAGAAGTGCACCCAGGAGTCCTCCCTGCTCCTCAACCATGGGGACAAGTCAGGCAGACATTTTAGCAATCTTGGTCCTGCACCAAGCCCAGCTTTGTGCCAGGTCTCGAAGCCTTTCATTCATCATCCTCTATGAGGAATTAAATCATTGGGGTTGATTTATGAAAAAAGGAAGGAGCCTTTGCCAACAGAGCCCATGCTGCTCCCTATGTCATGATATCTTCCCCCTCCCTGTCCCTGAAGAGTCCCCCAGGGATTAAAACTCATCTTGAATCTTAGACACCAACTCATTGTAGATTTAAGCACATGCCCTCCTGACCTCTAGGATTGGGTGTTTTTTTTTTCTTCTTAATCTTTAAGGAGGCGTATCTCCAAGGGGAAGGCAGAGAGAGTTTCACAAAGAGGAGATGGAGGTGGCAGAGAGAACAAACCCTGCATATGCTAAGAGCTCTATTCCACAATTTGAGTGACAGTGAAGACACCTCTTGTCAAATTACTGCTTCAGTCAAACACAGCTAACTCTCACCAAAGTTGACAACAGAATGATTCCGTTTGAAAAAAAAAAAAGGGTGAGAGAAGGGTGGAATTGAACCTTGGGCTATTAACAGGGTTCCCATGTGTTCTTACAGACTCTTTAAAATGCTTTGCTGTTGGTGGTTGTGGAAGAGAAAGGTCCATGTTCTGTATATGCCCAAACTATTCTTTTAGTTGAAATAAGACCCCTCTGGGGAAGCTGCCATGAGGAAGGCGGGCCACCCAGGAATTATGGAAAGCCAGTAGAAGTGGTATTCTACCACAGTTGTCTCCTGGCCCCTTACCTAGTCACAGGGTGGGTACAGAGATCTCTGTGCCTCTGGACTGGTAGTTGTAATTCAGGCAGAATAGCAGGTCATGCCCTTTCAAGATATCAGTGCTGATATGGCAGTGGAGAAACAAAAGCAGAGACTGAGTCAAGATCAGACCCTGGGGAGAGGAAGCACGTTACCAAAGCTAGTATGAATGAAAGAATGGATAAGGTAGGGTGAAAGTAAAATTGAAGCAAAGATGGGAACAGCAGATGAGTTGCCACCAAGAGTGAACTGGAGAAACAGCGGTGGGAGAAGAAATTCACACTTGGTGCCAGCAGCCTGGGATGAAGAAGTAAAGATGCCGGGCGCGGTGGCTCACGCCTGTAATCCCAGTACTTTGGGAGGCCGAGGCGGGCGGATCACGAGGTCAGGAGATCGAGACCATCTGGCTAACACGGTGAAACCCTGTCTCTACTAAACAGAATACAAAAAATTAGCCGGGCATGGTGGTGGGCGCCTGTAGTCACAGCTACTCGGGAGGCTGAGGCAGGAGAATGTCGTGAACCCGGGAGGCGGAGCTTGCAGTGAGCCGAGATTGCACCACTGCACTCCAGGCTGGGCGACTGAGTGAGACTCCGTCTCAAAAAAAAGAAAAAAAGAAATAACTAAGATACGTGCTGAGCAGCTCCATATGCAGGTACAGGATTGGGATATAATGGCTTTGTAAAGTTCCATGGGCCCCCTCCCCATAGGTGTGCCTTTGGCAGATTTAAAAAGGGGTACTCAGAGCCCCGTTCCACCAGGGAATGTGTCATTCAGCCCTTGGTGAAGCAGTTCTTGCCCTGTATTAAAATTTTTATCATAATGATTGCTGATGACTCCATCAGAGCTGTCTCCCTGGATTTTACATTTGGCCTCCTGCAAACTCTTATTTCTATATGCCCTTTAATCTGTGTCTTACTAGTCTGGACTCTGACCCCCCATCTATTCCTGACTTTACATTTTTGACTTGGTAACCTTAATTTCTAATTTCCTGCCTGTATTTATCTTTTAATAACTCTCTGCTCCCAGCTACAAATCAGCTCTTCTAGATCTAGTGTCTTTCTGATGATTCTTCTCTTACTGCTGCTCTGGGGCCAAAATGATCACTGTAATCCTCAAGGGAAGTAGAAGCCATGTGATACCAGCCATCCACAGATGATATACCATTTCTATAAATCCAAGTTCACCAGTAAGTACTCATTATCTTACAATTATAGACAGTTGGATTTGGGAGAGGCTTCAAAAACATCTAACTTGATGCTTCCCCCATTTGGTGTGCAAATCCTCTTATTATATCAATTATTTCAAAATAACAAGAGCTGCCATTAATTGATTCTGCTAAACACTTTACGTATGTTATCTCATTTAGTCCTGACATCAGTTCTGTGAGGTAGATACTATTATTCTCATTTTATAGCTTAGAAAACAAAGTCTATGCTCTAACCACTACCCTGCATTGACACCACTTACTATTGGTTCTAAAGCTTCTGCTTGAATGTCTGCAGTAAAAAGGAACTTACAACCTCTTAGCATATCCTGCTTCACCTTTGCACAGCTGTGATTTTAAAAAGCACCTCTTTATGTTGAGCTGAAAACCCTCTTATAATTTTTATCCATTGCCCTGGTTTTACACACTAGTGATACAGAACAGGTCCACATCCATCCATCACATGACAGTTCTCTAAATACCACATCGTGCATGTTTCTCTTGAAATTTGCAAAACATCTCTAAGTTCAATTTTTCCTCCTATGTCTGCTTTAGACGATAGCTGATTGCTTCAATTTTCCTTCAGTTGTGGTACCTTGGATAGGGCCCCAATCATTGTATTGTAAATGCAAATTATATTTTCTACTCTATTTTCTGTGTTACTACCACTTTTTTTTTCTCTCCCAGGCTAAATTTCACAGACTAAACAAAAGACATAGAAGACAAGGCCCTTGTCCACAAGTTAAAAATCTGTCATTTTCTTGGGTAAGAAAACAGTAAGGCAGTATATTTAGTAAGCTATTTATTGTTTGGAACTGACTGTAGATATGATAGAAAACCCAGCGAGAGGGAGGGTTGTCTGGAGCCATCAGGGAAGGCTTTGTGAAAGGCTTGTGGCTTAACCTGGCCTTCTGCGATGGGAAGCTTTGGGAAGAGCAGAGCAGAGAGGATTGGGTAGTAAACTGCAGGGATAAATTGCAGGTTGCATGTTGAAGGTAAAGCACAGACTGTCTTTGTGTGGGTTGGGGAAATGAGGAGCAAAAGGCCAGATGGGGATGAGCATGGAGATGGGGAAATTTTGAAGAGAGAACTGAAGGATATATACATATGTGAACACAGAATCACTGAAAGAGAAGGATGTTATTTTAAGAGAATTTCGTTCAGCTCAGCCTTTCATATATCTCACCTTCACAGACCCAATATTTCTCTGCAGGGCACCTATGCTAATTTCTATCACCATTGCAATTTACTGTCTCTTTCAATCAGAGTCGGTTTCTTTGGCTTTACCTTTGCCTGAATCCCACTTTACCTGGCAAGTGCTATAGTCCTACACGTAGTCTCATCATTTCCTGTTGGGATTATTGCTCTGAGATACCTGCCTGTCTCCTGCCTCAGCTCCTTCCCGTGATCCCCCCATACATGTGCCAGACAAAGCACAAATCTAATTTAGCACTTCCTGCTGAGTCTCTCCCGTCGGCTCTCCATCATCTTCAGAACAAAGTTCACATTTCCTGTCCACTTCCCCAGCCTCATTTCCAGCCACTTCTCCTATGAACTCTATGCTCAGCAGTTACCAAAAACTTTTCAGTTGCTTCATCAGACCATATTCTCTTTCACTTCTTGGCTCTCATTCTACATGAAGCACCCTTCCCCCTGCTTGTTCATATTGCAATAATATTTTTCAAGATTCGGCTTAGTGTGGCCTCTGGGGACATTTAGTTGGCCCAACCATGATGAATTAGGTGCCCCTTCACTTCCAGATCATCTTGTGGCATGTCCTGAGTGTTCAGTATACTGGGTGTGAATGTGTACCTACCACACCAGGCAAGAAGCAATAGAAACCAACTAGACTATCTTATCTTTATTGCAAAGCTATCAGAGACTTGCAGAATCCAAGCTGGAGAACCAGGCTTGAAAAATAAACAGGTATCAGATGAAACATAGAAGTTTGGCTGCAGGGACCACAGTAAAGGCTGTGCTGTAGGTGCAATCTGTCTGTTCTGTGTGCAGCTACTACTGCAGGGAGGAATTTGACCCCCAAATGTTCCTACCATAGAATAGGAAATTCCCCCTCATGGGGAATCTTTAAATTAGGGGATCTTTGTGTTCTATTCTTCCCAAGTCTTCGGCCTTCTTAGTTTACATAATCATAGTCTTCCTTCAGGCAAGGGGATGGATGAATTGCACCCCGCCCCCCCAACCTCATCCTGAGGAGTAACTCATTCTCAGCTGTGAACCATGAAAGCTCAGGAAGCAAATTAACTGCTTTGGAACTATCCTTCCAACTCACAGAGTAGTTGAGAGAAAGCTCAATGGGAACCTGTCAGAGTAAACAACAAGATGATGCCTAAAAAACAATTTCCAGCATTTTGTGGCTAATAATAATTGCTAACTTAAGTGTTCTGAAGCTTTAATTGGGTAGGTCTGTAATCAGTGGTAGTTTTTGCCCTAAGGTAGGAGAAGGCTGAGTGACAGAGATAAATAGCACGCCTCTGTATATTGACAATCCTGGGAGGTGAAGGAAGCAAGAGAAAGCCTTCCCAGTTTGCAAGTGGATGGAGAAGGGATGTGAAGGAAGGCTGGATCTAGACTTTGCAGGTGAGCACAGGGAAAGACTCTAGGAATTTCAGAGATGGGATTCATTTTTCAGTAGAGATTGGCTACCCTTCTGCATTCAGCTTCCCTGTTCCTCAACTGGTTTCCCAGTCAGCTCTCCAAGGCTTGGCTCAAAACAGATCTCTTTCAGGGTTATGGGGTTTCAACTTTCCAAAATAATCCTAACACAATAGGATCCTGCCTATACAACTTCATTTGGTCCTTGAATGCATGATACCCAGTTTCCAACTTTGGATTAACTCTTTATTCATCTCTCCCCGTCTGTTTAGTCCCTGTTGCCCATCCTTGCTTTGGTATTATGATACTAGCATTCACATCCTGGAGAGACTCCACCCTGCCAGGACATGAGTTCGTGTCCACTCATCAGTTGGCATTCAACACAACCCCTGAGGGAAACCACTCTTTTTCCAGTTAGGATGGTGCCCTTGCTGGCAAATTGTTCTATCTCTGGCCACCATGCACCTGTGCATGTCTTACATTCAACTTAGGGTATAAGACTGCAATGATAGCACCTAAATCTGCTCAGCCAGCCTAGGACCAAACCCTGGAATGCACTAATGAGTTTTCAAAAGGGGCTAAGGCCATAACTTCTCCCCAGGGATAGGTTCACCGTGGGTAGAGGAGGAAGTTGCTTATATGGTATGATTTGCCTGGTACCAGGTAGATCCACCCTATCCCAAAACAAACAGCTCTCTCACACTCCTATTCAGTACCTAGAATTCCCCCATCAGCCATGGGAAACTGTGGTGTTGTAGGAGAAAGGACATAGGACTTGGATTTAAAAGATACACCATCTTTGATGCCTTGTTCTGTCCAATCTGTTTGCTGGGCAGATTCTCAAGCTTTCTGAGCCCCAGTTTATTGTAGGAAGCAAATAAAAATAACATAAAAGCTTTTTGCATTTAAAAAATTTATTTTAGATTCAGGGTATACATGTAGAGATTTGTTACACTGATATATTGCATAATGGTGGGGTCTGGGCTTGTAGTATAAATCTTAAAGCTCTGTTCGCATATTAATTATTGTTGCTGTTTACTCAGTCTTTGAAGACTTTTTTATCTTCCAAAACCAAGTTTTAATTTCAAATATCCATGGGAGGAGTAAATTTTTATGTATATTATTATAGCTAAAACCTTGGAGCTTAGAAACTGAAAATAAGTATCAGAGAAAGACCTAGAGTGATAGCCTTAGACACATGTAGAAGCTACTGAGATAAAGTGGTTAACTGTTTCCTCTGAAATTCAAAAAAAAATCTCTTGCAACCCCCTTTCTGTGTCCAATATGTAATAATAGTAAACCAAAGGCATAGTGAATCACCCACTTGAATACAGTTTCTGTTGATTTACTTATCTAGCAAATATCCCACAAGAACCTAATGAGTGCCAGGCTTTCTGCTGCTTTCTGGGAATGTAAAGATGAACACATTCCTGGTCCCTGCCTTCACAGACCAAACAGTCTATAGGCAGAAACAGACATGTAACAAACCAATCCCAACATAGAGTGATGAGTGCTCAGATGAGCAAAGTGCTGTGTGAGATGTGTACCATTGGAATTGCTGGAGGAAGGCTAAGAGCTGTTGAGCGGGTTAGGCAGAGCACTGGTGGGAAAGGAGTTAAAGTTTTCCAGGCAGATGGAAAAGTATGGTGAGTCTGCAGGGGACTGAAATATGATTTGTTTGGAAAATTTTAAAAAGAAGTTCAGTATAGATGAAGCACAGAAAGCTGGAGATGTAAACGGAATCTGTGTTAATAGGGATCCATGTGCCACAATAAGAAAGTTGGCCTTTAGGCAGGAAGCAATGGGTCATGGAAAGGTTTCCTGTAGGAGACTGGTATTCAGTATCGCATGACTCACGGTGTATTAAAATAAATCTTGATGTGACTGATCTCCCTCCTCACCCAACTAGGCTATGGGTTCCATGGGAGCTGGATAATGTCACATTAATCACTATATCCCAAGTGCCTAGCATACAGCAGACAGTGTCCCTCCTCTTAACTTCCTGGAACTGCTCT
Source organism: Pan paniscus (assembly GCF_029289425.2). Taxonomy (NCBI): domain Eukaryota; kingdom Metazoa; phylum Chordata; class Mammalia; order Primates; family Hominidae; genus Pan; species Pan paniscus. Next base: position 115,511,246 of record NC_073258.2, read on the forward strand.
TGAAATAAACTGACATGAAATTAGAAAGGTGAAACGAGAGTTTAGTGGAAACCAGGAGGTGGCCTACCTTGTCTCTTTTAGCTGACACCCCACCTTCTTCTATTTTCTCTCCTTCTGGGCCCACAGCCCAGGAGAACAGCCTCAGACTTCTCAAGGAGATGCTTAAATAAGGGTTAGTAAGGTAGCTTCCGCCAGGTCACGAGGTCCTCAGTTCACAGCAGGCATTTTGGCACCCCTCCCTCCTGTATTTATGGCACGTGGAGCTCCTCAGGCTCAGCACCCTTTCCCTCCAAGCACACACTCATTCTCAACACATGTTGTCTCAGCAGAGCTTCCCTGGCAGCTACCATCTATTAACCAGAGTTTGCTCTTGAGATGAAATCTATTTGCCGTGCCAGAGCTGAATGAATTCCATGAACCTTTCAAGTGAGCCATAAGACAGGGAAGACATTTCATTCCAGCAACTTCATTAGATGGTGTCCGTGAACTTTGGGATGAATAATGCTTATATTATAATACTGTGGTTGAAGATTTTCATACTAAAACAATCTTCATGTGAAGTTCTGAGGCCCACATCCTTGAGCAGCTAGTGTCAGAACTAGACAAGTCACTTAAAGTAATTGCTTCTGGGCCAAGGCTCGGATCTCCTCTTTGATGTCTGAAACAGTCAATATTTTGTCTGTCTGTGTAGAAACCATGGTTAAACTGAGAAACAATCTAAACCGAAGTTAAATTGGCTATCAGACTGCAATTGTGCCCAGATCCTTCTATTTCTTTAGGTCTTGCTTCTTCTTATATTTCCCTTATTTATATATATCTAAAAGAGAATACTGCTCTAACATACATTTGTGTTTTAATAAAAACCTATTTCACTAGGAAAATGTCAAGCAATATTTGAATCTTGTGTATTTAGCTCTGAGATTTTTAATGATAAATGGCAGCACAAAAACCCCAAAATTTCTGTCACCAACAGGTAACAGTTACCTGAATTGCAGCTACTGTCCCCAGGAAAATTGGACAAACTTTTAATCACCTGCCCTGTAATCTTCATCTCTTTCTCTCTTTGGGCTCCTCCTTCCCTTCCCTTTTCTTCTTTCCAGAGTCTTGCTCTGACACCCAGGCTGGAGTGCAGCAATCTTAGCTCACTGCAATCTCTGCCTCCAGGGTTCAAGTGATTCTTCTGCCTCAGCCTCCTCAGTAGCTGGGATTACAGGCACATGCCACCATGCCTAGCTAATTTTTGTATTTTTAGTACAGACGGGGTTTCACCCTGTTGGTCAGGCTGGTCTTGAACTCCTGACCTCGTGATCCTCCCGCCTTGGCCTCCCAAAGTACTGGGATTACAGGCGTGAGCCACTGCACCTGGCCGGGACTCCTTCTTTTTCTGCCTTTTGCTACTTTTCATAGTTAATAAACTATATCTCTTTCATGGCTCTCCAGTTTGCCCCTGTCTCTGTGTATAAGTTTCTTTGTGTTGCTCTAGTCTTTGTTAACATTTCATCTAGTCCCTTGATCTTCCTGTCTTGACTGTGTCCATCTCTTTCAATCTGTACCTTCCCAGGCCCGGGTTCTGGCTGCACCTCCTGGCTGCCCCTCCCTCAAAGGTGGAGAGCCGTGAAAGCTGCCCCACGCACTTTCTCCACACTGTCGTATAGCAGGCGTGGACTCCTTGCCGCTCTCACTAGAAGTAGCTTTTGCCTTTTGTTGCCAAATCAGAATGTTCTCAGCAGTGAAAATGTGGCTTATGAAAGCAAGTGCCGTGCAATTAAATAAATGGGTAATTTCAGTGTTTTTATTTTTCTACCTAAGGATTTCCTTAGTAACAGGAGGGAACAGATAATAGTTCTTTAATTCCTATTGATAGAGAAGAGAAAATAAGTTAGTCTATCTTTAGGTTTTATTTGGGTATTTGTGATAATTAATAAGAAAAGGAAACATCTGTCCTACAAATGGAGAAGATGAGAGACAATGAAGCAAAAAAAAAAAAATTGGCGGCATCAGTTAAGACTGCTGGGAAAAGATAAGGTTGGCAAAAATGCTGGCTGAGTTATCGTTTGGAGAAGAGTTAAGGAAAATAAGAGTTTCATCAAATATATCAGAGAATGGAGTGGTCCTGAGGAGGCAGGCCCACAGATAAATAAGATGGTGATGAAGTGTGACCATTATAAACCAGTGGACACTTTGAGGGGAGAAGGAGCCAAGGAGGAAACAGAGAGATTCCAAATCAAGACAAAGCAGCAGTCAGCCCGACAAGGAGACCCCCTGGGTGGGAAGGAGACTTGCCGATGTGTTCTGTGCACTGCTTACAATCATTCTTCCAGGCCTGTGAGGCAGAAGGGGGAGAGCAGAGGCTGCACCCGTTTAAACAGCAACAAGGAAGTGTGAGGCAAGCCTCAGTGCCAGAGCTTCAACAGAGGAATCTGCAGCCAGAGGGAGCATCTATACACATTGAGAGGACAAAGGGATCTGGAATGACAAGCCTAGAGAGTTCATCTCATGACAGGCGATGTTAACAGTTCCCCTCCCTCCCTTCCTTTCTCCCACCATCTCACCCTCCCTCCCTTTCTTCCTTTTCTCTTTCTCTTTATTCTTCCTTCTCTCTGCACTCCCTCCCTCCCATCTTCATCCGTTTTCTCTCCTTCTTCCTCTGTCTCTCTCCTCCCTTCCCCCCTCTTTTTCTCCCTCTCCCTCTTTCTTTCTAGGTAGTGTTTCTAAGGAAATATAACACAAGCTCTTGGTCTGTGACTTTTGGCTATTTGGATCCAATGCAATTGTGCCTAGATCCTTCTATTTCTTTCCAACATTCTTCCAAATGTTCGTAGATTTAAAATTATTTTCATTGGTCCTACTTATGGGAACAATTCTTATTAGTTCACAGCAGTACATAACAAACAGCATCTTTAGCCCCAAAATTGCAAGCTTCTTGGATGAGCTGACATTTGTCTCTGGGAATAAGGGGTTAACCAATCTAAAAATAATTAAACCTCACATGCACATGATATAATTTTTCTTACTCAAAATGCCTTTATAATGTCTCAACATCACTGTGAGATGCTTGAGCAGATATTTTTGTTTCTTCTAAAGCTACGCTACAATAAAATGTGAGGTAGATAGCGAAGGTTAGACTCTTGACATTCTTTGATTATTCAAACTGTTTGTTAAACTGATTTTTTTTTGCTTTTCCTATAAAGTGCCTTTTGAGTCGTATTTTATGCTGTTGTTGTTAGCAGTGAAGTTTCTATCTAGCAAGATATCTGCAAACCTCGTACCTAGTAAGAAGTAGAGTGTTGAATTTGTTAAATATTTCTCTTTCATATTCTAGCATTATATTTACTTTCCAGAGATAGTGTGATGTCATGAATAAATACTGACATTGGAATCAGAACTCCCAAGTTCAAGTTCAAAGCCCACCAATTTTACTTACTGTGTAATCTCTCTTGGTCTGTTTATAACACTGTTTAAAAGAAGATTAAGATACCCATCTCACAGGATTTCTGTGGGGATTAAATCTGACTAATGCAAAATCCTGTGTCTAGAATGTAGTAAATGCTCAATAAACAAGTATCATTGTTGCTGCTGTTGTTGCTACTGTTACAGCATTCAACACAACTTTATAATCTATTAAGTTCTAAACTATGAAAATTACTGATTAGTATGTGAAATTATAAACTATTTTGTAGCTCTTGCGATCTCCTTTATTTGCAAATGAGAGAAACCCAGCTAAATGACTTTTATTCATTATTCATTCAACAAACACTGAGCACTTCTCTTTGCCAGAAGCTATTCTAGATGCTGAGGTTAACAGTAGTGAAAACACAAAGTCCCTTGTTTTATGGTGCTTACGTTCTAGGAGAAAGAGACAAAATATAAAGAAAAAAGGAAAAGAGAATATCAGATTGTGATAAGATACTTAACCTAGTATATAGAGTGTTACTAAAGAATCAGAGATAACTTAGATTTAGGGGAGAGAGAAGTCTTCTCTGAGGCATTGGAATGATGAAAAGAAACCAGTTATGCAAACATTCTGGGCAGAGATGAGCAAATGCAAGGCCTTAAGGCAGACAGCAAATTTGACAGTTTCAAGGAAAGAAGACTTAATTAAGGAAGAAGATGAGTTGGAGAGATGGACAGGGGCCAGATCATAGAGTCTTGTATACCATGATAAGAAGCCTGGATTTTATTAATTATTGTAAAAGCAATTGTAGAAAGTTAAGCATAGGAATGGCATTATCTCATTCAGATTCTTAAAAGAGTGCCCTATGTGCTGCATGGAGTTGGAGAATATGTTATAGGTTGTCAAGAGTAAAAGCAAGGAGACCAGTTAGGAAGCTGTTGTGATAGACCAGGATGTGAAAAAAAGGAGAAGAAAAGGAGTAGGCAGATGGGAGATTTATTTTAGAGGTAAAACCAGCAGGATTTGGTGATAGATTGGATGTTGGAGGTGCAAAATAGGGACTAGTCAGGTTTCTGGACTGAACCATGAAATATGCAATTGGTGGTACTATTTACTGAGATGGGAAAGCCCAGGTAGGGGGTAGGGGCAGAGAGGAGAGGAGAGGGATGAGTGTTGTGTTGGACAAGTCAAATCAAAATGACTACCAGACAGCGGAGAGGCATTGTTGATCAGGCAGCCAGATCTATGGGTGTAGAGGTAAGGGCTACACTTATAAATTTACAAGCCATCAACATAAGTGGTATTTAAAACCGTGAGACTAGATGAGATCACCAAGAGAGTGAATAGATAAAGACAAGAAAATGGCTTGGGACTGAACCTTGGGCATGCCAAGATTTAAAAGTCATTTAGAAAAGGATGATCTTGGAATAAAAGGCAATTCATTAGCCCAATAAACAACCCAGATTTGGCAAGAGTGGGTCTGACCTCAGGGACAACAACACTCAGGGTCTACAGTGCCGTTGGAGTGCTGCCGTCTTTCTTTGCCACTCTGGGTTCTCCCTCAGGTTCTCCCTCACTGTCTCTCCCCGTCAATCTTTCAACTCAGTCTAATTCCATCTGTAGTCTTCATTATAGAATTTTTCTATTTGAAGGAAACATAGCCACAGGCATCTCTGAATTTCATCTTAGAAAAAGAAAAAGTCTTCCTCCCAATTTAAGTGTGAAATATCCTACAGAAGATCACTGATTTGTCCGGGTTTGGGTCACAAGCCCATCCTTGGAACAAGTCACAGGCCAGGAGAACAGAACAGAATAACACAGTTGATTGGCCCAGCCTGGTTATGTGCTTCCTGGGGTCTAGCATGGACTTTCTTATTAGAGGAAAGTAGCACACTTGCAGTTGCTGATGGAATCACTGAGCTAGACAGTCTTTTTTTTTTTAAATAATTATTTTTTTCTTTGTTCACTGCATATCAACACCTGTGATAGGCAGCCTTTTGAAATTTGAGTCTAATTCCTAATTGTAAACTTGATGTGTCTGTCTGTATCTCCAAGTACAGTATGACATGACATGATGCTGTGGGTTTTAGTTCTTCCTCTTGTTTGATATCTTTAATCAAGTTTAAATAAATACACTTTTGCTTATCTAAAGTTGAGATTGATGTACTCAACAATTATACTGGAAAGTAAAATGAGTCATGGAAATAAAAAAGATAATTAAAAAAAAACAGAGAATTAGGAACCTTCTGCAGACATGAAACCATCTGATTCCAGGGGTGATGTGTTTACAGAGAGGCCGTGGTGAAGCAGGGCCCGCAGGTCCCCAGGGTGTGAGATCAGCATCTCTCAAGGAAGATCAGACGACTGCTTCTCCACCAACCTGTCTACTCAGCGCTCTCCTGCCTGTAATAGGCTCAGCCAAGGCCAGAGTCTACTCAGCGCTCTCCTGCCTGTAATAGGCTCAGCCAAGGCCAGAGGCAGGGGCCACACGGCCTTTGTCAATTGTTCTGTACACTCAGTAACTGCCTTTTTGATTCCAGCCTGGGCCTGTTCCCATTTGTTTTACCCCTGTGCAGAAAAAATAATGAAAGAATTTATTTCTAAACCTACACACTTCAGGGGACTAAGAAAAACTGACAACCCGAACTTACTAACTAAAAAATGAGGATATGGATAGCACATTTTATAATAGTGACAGTTGGCCTATTTAAGATGCACACTTCAGTCGCTGTATTAGTCTATTCTGGTGGCTATAACAAGATACCTTAGACTGGGTAAATTATAAACAGCAGAAATTTATTTCTCACAGTTCTGGAGGCTGAGAAGCCTGAGACCAAGGCACCGGTGGTGTCTGGTGAGGGTTCTTTTCCTCATAGATGGTGCCTTATAGCTGTGTCATTAAAAGGTAGAAGAGGCAAACAAACTCCCTCAGGTCTCTCTCTCTCTCTCTTTTTTTTTTTTTGAGATGGAGTCTCACTCTGTCGCCAGGCTGGAGCACAGTGGCACAATCTGGGTTCACTGCAACCTCCACCTCCTGGGTTCAAGCAATTCTCCTGCCTCAGCCTCCCGAGTAGCTAGGACTACAGGTGTGTGCCACCACGCCGGACTCATTTTTTGTATTTTTTCAGTAGAGATGGAGTTTCGCCATGTTGGCCAGGATGGTCTCAAACTCCAGACCTCGTGATCCGCCCACCTCGGCCTCCCAAAGTGCTGCAATTACAGGCATGAGCCACCATGCCTGCCCCCCTCAGGTCTCTTGTATAAGGGCACTAATCTCATTCATGAGGGCTCCATCCTCATGATCTAATCACCCCCCAAAGGTCCTCCGTTTGAAACTGTAACATTGGGAATTAGGTTTCAAAATATGAGTTATGGAGGGACAAAACATTCAGACCATAGCAGTCCTCCTTTATATCTACTCTACAAAAGGGCAGTTTCAAAGGTATTCAACAGGCTGTCCCTGCAATGCACCTGACTGCAGTCTGCAGTCTCTAAGACTGCTCAGTCAGGTTGTTGTTTAAAGGTACTCCCTTTTAACTTTCCCAAAGGAAGCTCATCAAGTATCAGGGAAGATTTCTAACCACTCCATTTCCCTCTGCTCCCTATTCCCATAGTCTGTACTGGAGAGTGTGGCCTCAAGGTTAAGAGATTTGCTCTGGGATTTGCCAAGGTCTATGGTTTTGTCCCTTTATAGCCTTCACTCAGGAAACTGTGTTATCATCTCCAGCGAGATTCTATGGTCTGCAGTCTTATCTTTTAGGAACATGAAATGATCAAATCCTTGCCTACCAAGAGGCTGAAGAGGACAACATCAATAGACAATTAACTTGCCATTCATTGTGGACTGTCTGTTCACCATAAAGCAATCACATTTTATGAGTGCAGAGGCTGGTTTTGGGTTTCTGTTCATTTTGGGTTTGGTTGTTTTTTTGTTTGTTTTTGTGTGAGTGTATTTGCATTGTCACTTTTTATTTGCCCCTTAAAATGATTGGTCTTAGAGAGAAGTCTTCATTTTTGTCTACATAGTAGAATCAAGATAAGGAATAAGAACCAGCTTAGATTGGGGTCAGCAAGAAAATTACTGAGTGAGTTGCTTTGTAGCTCTTCTTCCTTCTTTAACAAAGTTTAATATTGTTGTGTCCTTGTAGGAAAATGCCCCAGACCTGAGATGTGGCTGGAGGAAGAAGACCAGGGCTTCCTGAACAAAGGCTTCAGATGGAAAGAACCACAGATCTTGGCAAACTCCACACTCTGTAGACTACTATCCAGATCCTATGGATTAGATTCATGGATGCTGAAGGAATTTGAAAATGTAATTTCCCTTATGAAACTCCCAGGGGATGTTTTCTCTTTAGAGTATATTTCTATCTTCTTCTTCTTTGGAGTGGGGGTCTAAGGAAGATTTCTCTCTTGTAGCTGCTAAGGAGGTAGTCAGATTAGGTACAATCAGAGCTCACTCCTTAAATGTAAGACAAAATGAAGCTTTCTCAATGATTCCCAGGATCTCTCCCACAGGCTAAACAAATAACCTTGGGTTACTTTTTTTTTTTTTTTTTTTTTTTAAAAAGGTAGGGAGGGAGATAGGAACAGCTCTGGTCTACAGCTCCCAGCATGAACCATGAAGAAGATGGGTGATTTCTGCATTTCCAACTGAGGTACTGGGTTCATCTCACTGGGGAGTGCCAGACAGTAGGTGCAGGAGAGTGGGTGCAGCGCACTGTGCACGAGCCGAAGCAGGGCAAGGCATCGCCTCACCCGGAAAGCACAAGGGGTCAGGGAATTCCTTTTCCTAGTCAAAGAAAGGGGTGACAGACACCACCTGGAAAATCGGGTCACTCCTACCCTAATACTGCACTTTTCCAACCAGCTTAAAAAATGGCACACCAGGAGATTATATCCCACACATAGCTCGGAGGGTCCTATGCCCACAGCATCTTGCTCATTGCTAGCACAGCAGTCTGAGATCAAACTGCAAGGTGGCAACGAGGTTGGGGGGAGGGGTGCCCGCCATTGCCGAGTTAGTTGTTTGATTAGGTAAACAAAGCAGCTTGGAAGCTTGAACTGGGTGGAGCCCACCACAGCTCAAGGAGGCCTGCCTGCCTCTGTAGGCTCCACCTCTGAGGGCAGGGCACAGACAAACAAAAAGACAGCAGTAACCTCTGCAGACTTAAATGTCCCTCTCTGACAGCTTTGAAGAGAGCAGTGGTTCTCCCAGCACGCAGCTTGAGATCTGAGAACAGGCAGACTGCCTCCTCAAGTGGGTCCCTGACCCCTGAGTAGCGTAACTGGGAGGCACCCCCCAGTAGGGGCAGACTGACACCTCACACTGCCGGGTACTCCTCTGAGACAAAACTTTCAGAGGAACAATCAATCAGGCAGCAGCATTTGCAGTTCACCAATATCCGCTGTTCTGCAGCCACCACTGCTGGTACCCAG